>NC_051334.1:62347858-62581054 GCF_015220235.1 Choloepus didactylus | reverse complement strand
AAAGTGTATAATAAATTGTTCACAATATCATTTGGTTGTATATTCATCACCACCATTTTTGAACATTCTTATTACTCCAAAAAAATAAAAATAAGAATAAAAAGGAAAATAAAAAAGATCACCAGAAACATCCTCTACTCCCACACCTCCCATTATTCATTTACTTTTTGTCCCCATTTATTTTAATCATCTGCCCATACATTGGATAAAGGGAGTGTGAGCCACAAAGTTTTCACAATCACACATTCACACTATATAAGCTATTTAGATACACAATCATCTTCGAGAATCCAGGCTACTGGATTGCAGTTCAACAGTTTTGTGTATTTCCTTCTAGTTATTCTAATACACTAAAAACTAAAAAGGGATAACTATATAGTTCATAAGAATAACCTCCAGAATAAACTTTTGACTCCATTTGAAATCTCTCAGCCACCAAAACTTTATTTTGTTTCATTTCTCTTCCCCCTATAGGTCAAGAAGTTTTTCTCAATCCCACAATGCTGGGTTCAAACTCATCCCCAGGATTTCTGACATTCTTTCTATTCAACATTGTATTGCAGGCTCTTGATTTGAAAAGAAGTAAATTTTTCTCTATTTGCAGATGGCATTATATTGAATGTAGAAAATTCCAGGATTCTACAAGAAATGGCTTCTGGAACAAATGAATGATTTAGTAAGATTGCAGGGTAGAAGTTTAATATACAAAGCTGGATTCATTTTATATATACATACTAGCAACAACAATTTGAAAATAAGATTTAAAAACTGCCATTTAAAATAACATCAAAGAGGGATGCAGGGCAAGATGGTGTACATAGGGAGGTGTGGAATTTAGTTAGTCCTCTAGAGTGACTAGTAAATTTCCAGGAACAACTAGTAAATAACCTGGAACAAGTGTTTGGGGGACATCCATGACCAGACACACATCATACACCAATCTGGAATGGGTGAAATGGTTTAGATCACAACATGGTAAAGCTACCCAGAGGAGCTGGTGCCCCTCCCCCACAAGCATGGCATACTGAGTTTGACCACTTCCCTGTGGGTAAAGGGAGCAGTCTCTGCTAGGAGCAAGGGAATGTAGCTCAACAAAGCTCCAATTGCACTTTTTTAAATTTAAGTCAGTTTTATTGAAATATATTCACATACCATACAGTCATCCATGGTGTAAAACAACTGTTCACAGTACCATCATATAACTATGAATTCATTACCCCAATCTATTTTTGAACATTTTCCTTACATCAAAAAGAATCAGAATAAGAATAAAAAATAAAGGTAAAAAAGAATGCCCAAATCACATCCCCATCCCACCCTATTCTTCATTAAGTTTTTGTCCCCATTTTTCTACTCATCCATCCATACACTGGATAAAGGGAGTGCAATCTACAAGGTTTTCACAACCACACTGTCACCCCTTGTAAGCTACATTGTTAGACAATTGTCTTCAAGAGTCCAGGATACTGGGCTGGAGTTTGATAATTTCAGGTATTTACTTCTAACTATTCCAATACATTAAAATCTAAAAAGTGTTATCTATACAGTGCATAAGAATGTCCACCAGAGTGACCTCTTGACTCTGTTTGAAATCTCTCAGCCACTGAAATGTTATTTCATTTTGCATCCCACTTTTGGTGAAAATGTTCTCAATCCCATGATGTCAGGTCCAGATTCATCCCTGGGAGTCATAGCCAGCATTGCCAGGGATATTTACACCCCTGGGAGTCAGATCACATGTTGGGGGGAGGGCAGTGAGTTCACACATCAAGATAGAGAGAAGGCCACATCTGAGCAACAAAGAGGTACTCAGGGGGAGACTCTTAGGCACAATTATATGCAGGTTTAGCCTCTCCTTTGCAGTAACAAGCTTCATAAGGGAAAGTCCCATGATAATGGGCTTGGCACATCAAACTGTCAGTCCTCAGTATTTGTGAGAACACCAGCATCAGTCCAGGTGAAGAAGTCCAACACTTTCACATTCTCCCCCAGCACCACAGGGGTGCCCTGCATACATATTTTTATTGTCTGCCCAAATTACTTTGGGATGTGTTGCTATTTCACTCTAACCTATACAAATCTACTGTATCTCACTTCCTATTCAAAGTTCAATGTAATTGTGGTGTTTTAACAAAGTGACTGTAGAAGTTACACTGTTTGGAAAATATAGATCCTGCACCAAATAAACATCTCTTCCCTTGGTCTCACATGGAAGGTGAAGTTTTAACACACAGTTTCAACCTTCACCCTTTGGCCAATTTGCCCTAATCTTAGATCTGCTTCATTCATATCTCTAATTGAAGTCTGAGCTATTTTTCAGCTTTATTTTTTTAAAACAGTTGTTTTATGCACTAATACTGACATTCATATCTGCCAAGCTCTAACTCTGAGTTTCAGGTGTTACACAGATACCCAATGTTTCAGAGACCAATCAGGTAATACACAAAGGGATCAGCATCTCAGAGTTTGGAGATAGCCATTACAATCCAGGAATAGATTTGACTGCTGTAAGAGCTTACAATCTAGGGACCATTATAATAATCATTCCCTGTTAGGCTGTGTTCTAAGATTCAACTCTGAGTTTACACATTGTAGTTGGTCCATATTGGTGAGGCATTATAGTGTTTGCCTTTGTTTCTGGCGTACCTCACTCAAAATGCTGTCTACAGGATCCATTCACCTTGTTGTGTGTCTCACAGCTTCACTCCTTCTCATAGTTGCTCAATATTCCATTGTATTCATAAACCACAGTTCACCATTCTGTACCTCAGCCAATGTACCCTTAGGCCACCTCCACCCATTGCAAACCATGAATACTGCCTCCATAAACACTGCTGTGCAAATGTCCATTCATGTCTCTCCTCTCAGATCTTCCAAGTACATACCCCATAATGAGGCTGGAGGACCTCATGGCCCCCACATACATAGCTTTTTGTGGAACCACCACAGTGACCTCCAGAAAGGCTACCTCATTCTGCCCCCTCATCAACAGTAGATAGGTACATCCCTCTATCCATATTTCCTCTAACACTTTTACTCCTATTTATATTTTTCCTACAATTTTATAGAGTTTTATTCACATGCCATACCTTTATCCACAGTGTACATTAAGTTGTTCATGGTATCATCATAAAGTTGAATGTTTATCTCCACAATTAGCACATGAACATATTGATTACTACAAAAAAATTTTTTTAGCAAATACTAAAAAAGATTGTAAAAATAAAAATAACATGTCATACAGTACAATATAATGGTAAGGACAGAAAACACCACTACCAAGAATCCCATATCCCTCCCTTATATCCCCCTCTCATATCCATTTCTTTCTGGTATATTGCCTTTATTACATTTAATGGAAGTATATTACAATGTTACTGTTGACCATAGACTCCAGTTTGCTTTAAGTTTTTTTCCCTAGTACTATCCCTTTTTCAACACTCTGCATGGTTGACATTTATTTGTTCTCCCACATGTAAAAACATTTTTATATTTGTACATTTAGTAACACTCATTGGCCACTCCAGTTTCTGCCAAGTTATGCAGTCTCAGTCTTTACCATCTATCATCTTTATCTCTTGTGTCATCCATTCCCTTATTCCACCTCTTTCAACTTTACTCACAGACACCTCTGTTCAGTATACTTACAATATTGTGCTACCATCACACAGTATTATGCTATCTATTTTTGGGTCTATACAATCAATCCTGCTGAACATTCTGTAGTCTTTCAGCATCAAATGCCCGATCTCTACCCTCTTTCTATCTACTGGTTCCAATTGCACTTTTAATTAACAAACTCAGACCAGTGAATACAAGTTATGAACACAGATAAACCTGGAGGAAGCGGGAAAAGAATGCTGAGGTCTCTCCAGGCAGAAAGAAGGCAGGGCTGATGGAAAAAATAATAAATAAAAAGATAGGCTTTTGGAGTTGGCTGAGCTCAGAATATTGGCAAAGGGCTCTGCACCAAGGAAAGGGGCACATAGAATCAAGTATCAACTGTGGCTGTAGCCTGGAGAAACTAGGAGGATGGGGACTGGAACTGAAAAGGGGATCTCTTTCCTTTTTCTTTTTTTCCCTCTCATTCTTACTAGCTCTTTAGAGAAAACCACAGGCATTTTCAATTGTCAGCTCTGACCCTGGCAAGGGAGGATTTAAGATAGAGAGACAAAGGAAGAAGTCAAGTGAAGGAGATAATTCCCTAAAGGGTTTATCTTCACTAAGAATGGGGGGCAGGGCCCTGCTCAAGGGGCTGCCCTCCCACAGAGAATTCAGACTCAAGGAACTGGGGAAAAACACAGAAACAGGTTAACAGCTTGGCTTCTGACTCACCCTCTGTTCCTGGTAGGGACAGGATCTGCTGAGAATTAAAGGCACCACATCTCTTGATGCCTGTGTGGAGCTGTGGGCTGAAAACCACAACCTGCTGGGAAGGATAGGAAAATCACAGAGTCTAGAGGCCTTACAAGAAAGTCTGACAATCTACTGGGTCTCATCCTCAGGGAAACTTGATACTGATTACACCCTCCTCCTAAGCCTGAGCCTGTCTTGTCTGGGAAAATCTGTTTGGGATAATCAAGGAAACCAGAAGCCTAGACAACAAAAAATGTTACTTTAGGAAAAACAAAGATATGGTGCAGTCAAAGGAACAATTTTACAATTCAAATGAGATATAGGAGTTGAAAGAACTAATTAAAGGTGTTCATATAAATATGTGAAATCAATTCAAAAATCAAATCAATGAATTGAGAGAAGATATGGCAAAAGAGATGAAAGACATAAAGAAGATATTGGGCAAACGTAAGGAATAACTTGAATATTTGAAAAAAAAACAATTGGTAGAACTTATGTGAATGAAAGGCAAAACAGAAGTAATGAAAAATACAATGGAGACATACAACAGCAGATTTGAAGAGGCAGAAGAAAGGATTCATGAGCTAGAGGACAAGACATCTGAAATCTTACACACAAAAGGACAGGGAAAAAAATGGAAAATATGAGCAGTGTCTCAGGGAATTGAATGACAACATGAAGCACACGAATATACATGTCATGGGTGTCTGAGAAGAAGAGAAGGGAAAAGGTACAGAAAGAATAATGGAGGAAATAATCTCTGAAAATTTCCCATCTCTTATGAAAGACAGAAAATTAAAGGTCCAAGAAGCACAGCCTACCCCAAACAGAATAGATCCAAATAGACCTACTCCAAGACAATTAATAGTCAGATTATAAAATGTCAAAGACAAAGAGAGATTCTCAAAGCAGCAAGAGAAAATCTATCCATCACACACAATGAAAGCTCAATAAGACTACGTGTGGATATCTCAGTAGAAACCATACAGGCAAGAAGGAAGCAGTATGATATATTTAAGATACTGATAGAGAAAAACTGCCAACCAAGAATTCTATATCTGGCAGAACTGTCTGAGTTTAAAATATTTTCAGACAAACAGACACTGAGAGAGTTTGTGTAAAAGAGATCTGCTCTACAAGAAATACTAAAGGGAGCACTACAGGCAGATAGGAAAAGACAGGAGAGAGAGGCTTGGAGAACAGTGTCAAAATGAAGGCTATCAGTAAGGGTAAAGAGAGAGAGAAAAAAAGTAAAATAAGATATGACATATAAAATCCAAAAGACAAAATTTTAGACAGTAGACATCACATTGAATAAGATTAGCCAGAAACAAACGGACAAATATTGTAGGGTCTCACAAATATGAACTAACATTGTTGAGTCAACTTTGAGAGTTAAAGTTGAGAATACAGGTTATCAGGAGCTAGAAAGAAGATAGAGATTGGGTATTTGATGCTGAAGGAGTGCAGAATGTTCAACAGAATTGATCACATAAATCCAGAAATGGATAGCATAATAATGTGTGATAGTAGCACAATACTGTAAGTACTCTGAAAAAAAAGTGTGAGTACAGTTAACAGAGGAAGGCTAGGGGAATGTGTGATACCAGAATGAAAGATAGATAAAGATTGTATAACTTAGTGAAACCTAGAGTGGCCAATGATGGTGATTAAATGTACAAATATAAGAATGTTTTTACATAAAGGAGAACAATTGATTGTCAACATTGCACAGTGTTGAAAATTGGATGGTATAGGGAAAAAATACAATCAATGCAGATTAGACTCTATAGTTAAAAGTAACATTGTAAGAGTCTTCCATTAATTGTAAAAAAGGCACTATACCAAAGCTAAATGTCTATATGAGTAGGATATAAGGATTTGGTATGGGATTCTTAGTGTTGTTTTTGTCTGAATTTGACATTGTATTTTATTTTTATTTTATTTTTATTTTTCTTCTTTTTTTTTTTATTCTTCACTTTTCACCTCTTCCTCTCTTTGTGGAAGAAATGGAAATGTCCTCATATAGATTGTTGTGGTGAACGCATAACTATGTGATTATACCAGGAATCATTGGTTGTTTACTTAGGATAGATTGTATGGTGTGTGAATAAAACAGTTTTAAAATATAAACAGAGGGATATGAGTGTTGGAGAAAATGTGGAGTTATGTACCTATCCCCTGTTGGTGTGGAATTAGAATATTGCAGCCCATCTGGAAGGCAGTGTGGTGGTTCCACAGGAAGCTAATAATGGGGTTGCCATATGGTCCTGCAAGCCTATAATTGGGTACATACTTGCAAGAACTGAGAGCAGGGACATGAATGGACATTTGCACACTGATGTTTATAGCAGAAATACTCATGATTTTCAATTGATGGAGGTGGCCTAAGGGTATGTCAACTGATAAATGGTATGGTGAACTGTGGTGTATACATGCAATGGAATACTGAGCAGCAGCAAGAAGGAATGAAGTTGTGAGGTAAGCAACTAGGTGAATGGACCTTGAGGACAGTATGTTAAGTTAAATAAGACAGAATTGAAAAGACAAACATTATGATGCCTCACTAATATGGACTAACTATAATGTGCAAACTCTGAGAATTGAATCTGAGAGCACAGGTTATCAGGGGAAGGCTTCTGGTAAAGGTTCCTAGATTGTAAGTTCTTACATCAGTCACATCTATTCATGAGTTGTAATGGTTATTTCTAAAGTCTTAGATGCTGAGCTGTTTGTGTATAACCTGGTCAGTCCCAATCCAGTAGCCTTGATTCATGAAAATGACTTTATAACTATATAGCTTATATGGTGTGACCATGTGATTCTGAATACCTTGTGGCTCCCACTCCCTTTGTCCAGTATATGGACAGATGAATAAAAAAATGGGGACAAAAAGTAAATGAATAATGGGAGGGGATGGGTGGTGTTCTTTTTTCACTTCTATTTTTATATTATTCTTATTTTTATTTTTTTGGAGTAATGAATGTGTTCAAGGGCTTATTGTTGTGGTGAATGCACAACTATATGATGATACTGTGAACGATTGTACACTGTGGATGATTGTATCATATGTGATTAAATCCCAATAAAATTGCAGAGGAAAAGAAAACATCAAAAACATGAACTACTACAGGATAAAGTTAAAAAAAATACATGTAAGGCTCATAAACCGAAAACTATAAACATTACTGGGAGAAACTAGAAAAGCTCTAAATTAAAAGTACTATTCATGGAAAAGCATTAAGATTTTAATGCTCCCCAATTTGATATATAGACTCAATAAAATTTTGATAAAATCCTTGTGGGATTTTTGTTTTCTTTTGTTAGAATTTGATAAGCTGTTCCAAAAATGTATAAGGAAATGTAATGGTCTTAGAAAATTGAAAAGCAATCTTATATTATTGGATTTCAAATCTTATTATGAAGTAACAATAATCAAGGCAGCATGCTATTGGCAAAAGCACAGACATATAGATAAATGAAACAGAATATAGAGTCCAGAAATTGATACACCTACAGATCATCAGTGCTTTTCAACTTAGTTGCCAATGGGGAGAAGATATCTTTATACAAAAAAAGAAGAACCTGTTCCATCATTTCTCACCATACACAAAAACCTACCTAAATGTAAGAGATAAAGGTTTTGAACTACAAGAGTAAAACATGATTCTACAACTATCAAAATGGAAAAGTTTAGTTTTTAAAAATCAATTACAAATAAGGAATAACCCAATGCAATAAATTCCTTACTCGAAATGACACCTCCTATAATCACATCTACAGAGAATATAAAATTTAATACATATCCTTGATTCAGAATTAGGATTATTCTTTTACCTAAGTCATTGTATTTATAAAGATTCAAGCAACAGGAGGAGTACAAGTTAATTAACAATGTAGTCAAAAATACTTGTGGCTAATAACTTTTTAATTCTGCAAATTAAAAATAGTAAAACTTCTGAATACTAGCCACAAAACAAAATGAAAAAAATACCAGAAAATCTTTGTGACTTTGGATGAAACAAGAAGGTCTTA
This sequence comes from Choloepus didactylus, assembly GCF_015220235.1. Classification (NCBI taxonomy): domain Eukaryota; kingdom Metazoa; phylum Chordata; class Mammalia; order Pilosa; family Megalonychidae; genus Choloepus; species Choloepus didactylus. Next base: position 62,572,663 of record NC_051334.1, on the reverse strand, counting down.
AACAGGATGCAAAAAACACACATGATAAAATTAAAATTATAAATGATCATCAAGATTGAAAATGTTTGATCCATGATAAATGTGCAATGGTCCAGATATTTTTCAGATTGTCCAAATCAGAAGCTTGTTTGACAGTTTCAGGGTTTTCTCCTCTGTTACTAAAAGTCATTGCTGACATGTTGATCTTCATTCAAACTGACAATGAAATGGAAAATAGCAGTCATATAAGCCAGCATTAAGTCAGTATTAAACACTTCTTGGGAAGAGAGTCCTTCTTTCTGTTGAGCATGGCCTTTCTCTAGAACCTAGACTCTAGGCACATACTTTTACTCATCATGAGAATAAATAATTAAGCTTGAACAACAATTATTGTATGAGAATAAAATTAACTTGATGTAACACTAGTTACTGGAAGGACAAATAAATTCCATCTCTTACTTATGGGCTTAGTGGTATTAAACAGATTTAACATGAACTATATATTTTAAAAATTTCTGTTTTATCACTGCTCATGTGGTCACTTACCTGGGCAGTGGAAGCTGCTTTATATATATATATATATGTGTGTGTGTGTGTGTGTGTGTGTGTGTGTGTGTGTGTGTGTGTATAATTGTTAATTAACTTGTACTCCTCCTGCTGCTTGAATCTTTATAAATACAATGACTTAGGTAAAAGAATAATCGTAAATCTGAATCAAGGATATGTATCAAATTTTATATTCTCTGTAGATGTGATTGGGTGTTATTTTCTATTTTTATTTTCTTGTTTATTTTGGAGTAATGAAACTGTTCTAAAATTGATTGTGGTGATGAATGCACAACTATATAATGATACTGTGAGCCATGGTTTGTATACTTTGGGTGGATTATATAGTGTGTTAGTATATCCTAATAAAATTGCATTAAGAAAGAATTCCCACTGATAATTTTGATTGAGTTACATTAACCTATAAAATACTTGCTTGAAATTAGAACACTTATACAAACTATTAATGCGCCTCTGTTTTGGATTTGAAATTCATACCTACTTTAAAGGTGAGTAAAATCATATAAATTAAGGAGCATAATAGAATTCATAAACTGGAGGTTTCTATGAAATCTGGGCTTATTTCCTTATTTAAAAAATATACAAATTTACAACTGAAGTTTTGCACTCCATGTTTCCTCAGTTTCCAAACAAAGTAATCAAGAAAGCAGATTTGCTGACCATAAGGTTGTTCTTCTCTAGGGTGCTGCTCCTCCTTGTTGTGAACAAATTTTTTGGATTTCACATTTCACATTAGATGCCAGAGTGACAACATTAAGGGAATTCGACTAGGCAGGTGGGATACAAATCTCAATGTATCAGGTCTCAGGGTACCTGGAACAGGAAGTCAACCCAAATCTTCATGTGAATAGGAAGCTTTGGGTTAATTTGTCCTCAGTGGCTTCTGTACATAGGACATGAATATGCTCTAAGGTGGTCACAGTAAGAGAGTGATAAAAAGATAAGCAACTATTAAAAGTGTGTTTCTTATGATTTGCGGGCAGTTTCCCCTTGTATTGAATATTTACACACCAAAAGAAAAAAAAATGGTTAAAATCAAAAGGTTTCTTTTTCACAATATGGGTTGCCATTTCAATCACTAAATAATGGATTGTCACTTAAGAATGGCAAAAATATGTGTGATTTCGCTCATCATTTTTTTCTTTTTTCTTTATTAGAGAAGTTGTGCATTTACAGAACAATCAAACCTAAAATACAGGATTCCCATATACCACCCCACCACTAGCACCTTGCACTGGTGTGGAATATTTGTTACAATTGATGATAGCACATTTTTATAATTTTGCTATTAACTATAGTCCATGGTTTAAATTAAGGTTCACTGTTTGAGTAGTGTAGTTCTGTGGATTTGTTTTTTAAATTTTTATTCTGTTGCTATATATGCAATCTAACATTTTTCCTTTTAATCATATTCATAAATATATTTCAATGCTGTGTATTGCATTCACAATATTGTGCTACCATCACCATCTTCCATTACCAAAATATTTCCATCATTCCAAATAGGAATCCTGTACATTTTAAGCCTTAACTTCCCATCCATTTTAGTCCATCTTGAAGGTAAAAAAAACAAAGGTGTAAAGTGAAATTAAAGAACTCAAATATCTAATATGGGTAGATGTATACACTTTGTAAGATTAATGGAGGAATGCACTGTCTTGTACTTCCAAGGACAGGGTTTTGTAGGGCATGAATTTAAATGAAACCCAAGCATCCTCTTCTTTTGTAAAATCTAAACTCCTCTATTCCTGGTGAGAACATTTACTATTCACATTTTCGCCGGGATAGGCACTCTCACCACAAAGCAAGGCTCTCCCTGCAGGCAGAGGAGGAAAGCCCTGCTTAAGACTAGGACTTGGGACTCACAGGCTCTCTGCCCTAAGCAGATGACACCCCTTTGTGCCAGAGCCTAGGTTTCCCACAAACTCAGGCCAGGCAACTCTGGGCACGCCAAGAGTCCTAAACTGACTATTAAAACTCCTAAGCCAGTCAGATTTGTTCTATTAACCATTAGTTTACCAGAGAAACAACAGTATGTAGATGCTCTCCCTTTTTAACAACAATCACACTGACAGACAATCTCCTGTAAAGTATATTCTTGCAAACTAAGAATAGAAAAGAACTCCCCTAACCTGATAAAATATATGAAATCAATTTTAAATTTACTGCCTCTCAGCTCCAAATTCACCTTTCAATATATGCTAATGATGGAATTCTTTTGAAAATCTCCCCTATATAAATGATGTTACATTTTCTCAGTGGAGGGCACTAGGAAGACATTGAAGGAAGAAGTGTCTCTTTTGTGATTTCTGTTTGTAGACTGGTGGGTCAGAGTTTAGGTGTTTGTACATCCAGAGTGCTCTGCCCCCAGGCATGTGCCCAGATCAACTGTCCTGCAAACTTGTAGCCCTGGCAGGGCCTGGTGCTCACCTTCTTATGGCCCTCTGGATAGGGACATTCTGCACCCCAAACTTCTTGCCCACTGATTCCATGTGATCTTTTGTTCCACTCATCCTCACAAGTTTATCTCCTGTAGTATTCCCAATGCTGCAGCCCTCCCAATACCAAGGACCTCCTTACTCTTTGCAAGGGACACTGTGTGCTTCAGGCCTCCTACTGTGCCAGCACCCCTCACTGCTTCTGCACACCCACATACTGGCCACCAGCTGAGTCTTGTTAACACTGCTGTGCTCCGGAGGGTTGCTTTCTGCTTACCTTGTGATGGTAGATCACCCTGGGCTCTGTATACCATCTATCACTCAGCAAACCAGAGAACTTCTCTGCCTTCCAGTGGGTTCACCTTCATCTTTCCAGTGAGGTCTGAACTCCAGCCTTGGGAAGGGGCTCCCTTCCAAATTTATCTTTCCTTAGGTACTTAGTCCTATGATACTATATAGAATTTTTTCTTATATCCTACTTACATAATTTATATTACACTTTTTCATAGCTTAATAATTCTTTATATTAAACCTCCCCTGTTATGTCACTGTGCACTTTCTATTTCCTGAGTGGATCCATAATGCTACAGATATCTACACAACATCTACAGAAAAAATTATTCTTAATTATTCTTAAGAGAATCACTGATAGCATTCTATTTGAGAACAGCATGACGACAAGGATAGCCACTGTTTTAATTTCCTAGGCTGCTTAAAGCAATACCATGAAATGTTTTGGCTAAGCAATGGGAATTTATTCACTCACAGTTAGAGTCCAGGAAAATGCCCAAATCAAGGCATCATCAAGGTAATACTTGTTTCCAAAGACCAGCTGCTGGAGATTGTTGACTCCTCTGTCTCATAGCAAGGCACATGGCCGTGTCTGCTGCTCTCTCCCTTCTCTCCTGGGTTTCACTGCTCTCAGCTTCTTGCTTCCATGACTTTCTCTCTCTCTGCATTCATTCTGTTTATAAAGGACTCTAGTAAAATGATTAAGAGCCATCCTGAATGGTCTGGGCCACACCTTAACTGCAGTAGCCCCATGAAAATGTCCTACTTAAATTAGTCCACACCCAGAAGAACAGATTAGCTTTAAGAACATGTTTTTCTGGGGGAACATACAGCTTCAAACCACCATATCCTCTATTGCCACTTCTATTCAACAATGCCCTAAGGGTCCCAGTAAGTGTAGTAAGGCAAGGAAAGGAAATAAAATGTTTGGAAGGGAAGAAATACAACCGGAATTATTTGCAGATCCTGTAACTGTGTACATAAAATTCTACAGGTATTTACAGACCAATTATTAGAATCAATGAGTATAAACATTTGTAGGATAAAAATACACATACCAAGACCAATTGCATCCTATTTACCAGCAACAAATTTAGAAAAATGAAAATTTCAAAGATAGTATTTACAAAATATGAAGTACCTAGGATAAACAGTCCTCTTATGGGAAAAATAGAAAATACTGAGACACACCAAAGGAGAGACAAATCATTCATGAACCAAAGATTCAACATTGAAAAAATGTCTGATCTAAAGTTTCAACAGATTCATAATTAGAATTCCAACTAAGCTTTTGTTTGAATGTGTTCAGTTGAATTGATAAAGCAAATGCAATGGAAAAGTGCCAGAAATATCCAAGACATTTTTGAAGAAAAAGATAGAATTGACTTGTCATATCAAATATCGGGATAGACTACAGATGTATAGTAATTAAGAGAGTGTGGTCTTGTACATACACAGATAAATAGAGCCATGAAACTTAATAGAGGGTATAGAAACTATCCCATACATATGCCAAACATGTCACTGTAAATCAGCTGGCAAAGGTAAGCCTTTTCAGGAAGCAATTTACTGAGACAACTGGATAGCCACATTTTAAAAAAATTAACTCTACTACTCAAAACCATTCATAAGCAACAACTGCAAGTGGACTAAGACCCTACTGTGAAAGGCAAAACAATAAATATTTCAGAAGACAATTTAGAGAATATTTTCATGGCTCCGAGGTGGGGACAGATTTGTTGAAACAGAAAAGCACTACCCATAAGGAAACAAATGATAAAGCTGACTATTACAATATAATCAAGATCTACTGTTCACATAAAAGGACATAAAGCAAGTGAAAATAAAAGTAACAAAACAAAAGAATGTTTTGGCCATACATGTAACTGCTACCAAAGGACTGGTATGTAAAATACATAATGAACTCATTAAAACAATAAGTACAAGTTGGAAAATGGAATAGAAAAATAGGTAAAAGACTTTAATTTAAACAGGCCTTTCACAGAAGAGAAAATCCAAAATTCCCATAAAACCATATTGTGCTAAAGCTTAATAGTTATTTGGGGATTGCACTTCTAGGTGGGTGACCAGATTGGCAAAAGTTAAATTCTGGCAATACTTGATGTGGGTGAAGAGGTGGAATAGCAGGAACACTACACTTCTAGTGGGATTGTTAATTGGCACAACCACCACAACCACAACTAGATGGCTGGTATCATCTAGTAAAGCTTAAGATATGCAATACCCTATGGCACAGTAATTATATTCTTGGATGTGTACCCTAGGGAGACTTCTTCCCATGTGCTCCATTAGTGCTGTCCAAGAATGTTTACAGCAAACAATTTTTAGCATATGCAAAGTATTAGGCACCATGCTTGGCAAAAGGAGGGGGTAGAGGTGAGTTTACTTTCATATATACAGTGAGACATTGTTTTAAACTACTTTTAGCAGATAGATACCAACCTATTCCAGCACATTTACTGAATGAGCTGTCACTTCCCCATTACCTCAGAAGATCGCCTTGCCTACTACTATTAATTGTGGAAATTATTTATGCATGCCAGACTCTGTCTCTGGGCTTTCTAGTCTGTTCCAGAGACCCGTTTTGTCTCGTGAGTACCAGAATGCTTAAATCACTGTGGCGTTAAATACGTTTTAATATCTGATAGGGCCAGTTTCTGCGCATTGCACTTTTTTCCCTTCAGGAAAGTGTTCCAGCCCGCGGCAGGGGGCGGGGTCGCGCCTTCTCGGCTGCGGTGGTTTCCGGGGTGCCTCAAGGACGCGGAGATGGAAATCCCGAGGCTGCTCCCGACCCGCGGGCTACTGCAGGGCGGCGGCGGAGGCGGCGGCGGCGGCCCTGCGGGTAGCCGGGTCCACGGAAGGCCCTACTCGCCAGCCTGCCAGGTCCCCGCGTGCAGCCTATTGCTGCTCCGGGGTCCCCAAGATGGCGGGCCCGGGCGGCGGCGCGAGGAGGCCAGCGCGGTCTCACGGGGCTGGTGCCGGAACCCGCAGGCGCTGAGGCCGGATCAGGCCCGCAGCGGCGACGACTTCTTCCTGGTGCTGCTGGACCCGGTGGGTGGCGACGTGGAGACCGCGGGTGCGGGCCAGGCCGTTGGGCCTGTATGGAGGGAGGAGGCGGAGCCCAAACCTGGGCTCCAGGGGAGCAAGCCCGGCGCAAATGCCGCGGACCGTCCTGCCCTGGGCTCCCGCTGCCTGTCCGCGGTCCCCGACCTTGCCCCGGCCCAGATCACCGGCCCGGGCCCCGCCGCGGCCTTCGCGGGCACCATCACCATCCACAACCAGGATCTGCTCTTGAGCTTCCAGAATGGTGTCCTCAGCCTGGCCACTCCCCCACCTCCCGCCTGGGAACCCGGGGTCGCGCCCACTCAGCAAGCCGGAGCTCTGATCGTCCCCCAGGCGGGGGTCCTTCATGCCGCCCAGCCGGGCGAATGCCCCGCGCTGCCGCCGGAACTCCTGCTGGACGAGAGGGCGGAGCCCACGCTCGCCCAGGCATCCAAGGATGAGGAGGAGGGCCGAGCCGCCACGGAGGGCCCGTGTGGACCCTTGGGCCCAGGCCCAAGCCTGGAGCTGTACGTGTGCCCGGAGGCACAGTGCGGGCAGACCTTCTCCAAGAAGCATCAGCTGAAGGTGCACCTGCTGACGCACAGCAGCATCCAGGGCCAAAGGCCCTTCAGGTGCTCCCTGGGTGGCTGTGGCTGGACCTTCACCACCTCCTACAAGCTCAAGCGGCATCTGCAGTCGCACGATAAACTGCGGCCGTTCGGCTGCCCAGCAGAGGGCTGTGGAAAGAGTTTCACCACTGTGTACAACCTCAAGGCGCACATGAAGGGCCATGAGCAGGAGAACTCATTTAAGTGTGAGGTGTGCGAAGAGAGCTTCCCCACTCAAGCCAAACTCAGCGCTCACCAGCGCAGTCACTTCGAGCCAGAGAGGCCCTACCAGTGCGCATTTTCGGGCTGCAAGAAGACGTTTATCACAGTGAGTGCCCTGTTTTCCCATAATCGCGCCCATTTCAGGGAACAGGAACTCTTTTCCTGTTCCTTTCCTGGCTGCAGCAAACAGTATGACAAGGCTTGTCGGCTGAAAATTCACCTGCGGAGCCACACTGGCGAGAGACCTTTCCTTTGTGACTTTGACGGCTGTGGCTGGAACTTCACCAGCATGTCCAAACTCTTAAGGCACAAAAGGAAACACGACGATGACCGGAGGTTCACGTGCCCTGTGGAAGGCTGTGGGAAATCTTTCACGAGGGCCGAGCATCTCAAAGGGCACAGAATAACCCACCTGGGCACAAAGCCCTTCGTGTGCCCCGTGGAAGGCTGCTGCTCCAGGTTCTCTGCTCGCAGTAGTCTCTACATTCACTCCAAAAAACACCTGCAGCATGTAGGCACTTGGAAAAGCCCTTGCCTGGTCTCCACATGTAATAAACTCTTCACATCCAAGCACAGCATGAAGACCCACATGGCCAAAAGGCACAACCTCAGCCAGGGTCTGTTAGCTCAGCTAGAAGCTGAAAATTCTCTTACACCTAGCAGTGAACTTACCAGCCAGGGACACAGTGATCTCAGTGATGCAGACCTAGTGTCTCTCGTCTCAGATGTGCCTGGCAATAGTTCTGCTCTAGTGCAGTCAGGAATCTTGACTATAGATGTGGCTTCTGTGAGCTCAACTCTGGCAGGGAATTTCCCTGCTAATAATAATTCCTTGGTGCAGACTGTGGACCCTCTGGCCTTGATGACCACCAGTAACCTTCCTCAAGGTCTGGATACCTCTCTCTTTTTTGGAACAACTGTGGCAGCAGGTTTTCAGCAGACCAATTTAGATATGGATGATGTCTCAATTGTAAGTGCAGGACCACTTGGATCTCTGGATTCTTTTTCTATGAAGAACTCAAGTCAAGAGCCCCAAGCCTTGACCCCCAGCAATAAGTTAACTGTGGACACAGATACTCTGACTCCTTCAAGCAGCCTTTGTGACAACAGTGTCTCTGAACTACTGATGCCAAACAAAACAGAATGGAATGCACATCCTGCTACTGATTTCTTTGGACAGGAAGAAGAAACCCAGTTTGAGTTCTCCAATCCAGAAGGAAACCATAGTTCTCAGAATGAAGCAGACCTTATCACAGTGACTGACAGTTCATTTTTGGTATGAAATAACTAACCTTTCATGGCCATGTGACTTAACTTCTCTTGCACTCAACTTTGAGTATATTCTGTATTAAATGTTTAAATGCAGTCATTTCTTATGTTTTTTCAAAAGAACAGAGCCTTGGACTACAAGTTTGGAGATTTAAATTTTGGTCTTGAGACTGGAACTGACAAGTTTTGTGACCCTAAGCAAGTCACTTAACCTATCTGACCCTTAATTTCCTTACTTACAAAATGTGAGTGTTTGAATAGATTGTTTCCAAAGTCCTTTTCAGCTCTGTGTTGTCATGATTTTGTGCTCTTTCTTGAAAAATTTTTGGCATGTTACAATGATTGTGTTGCATGTGCTTCTAATATGATGAAATGCGCTTAGAGAATTATTGATCATAAAAGGAGAGATTTGTGCTTAATTTAACTTTAAACATTTAATAAAATTTTAGAACATGCTAAAATCTTTTTAAAAGCTAGTGAAGCACTTAAAAAATAAGAAAGCTAAAAATATGGGTTAGTTCTTACTTGTTTTTCTTTCTAGCCTTTGTTTTTATGATTGGAGACTGTATTTTTGTGGAAAGTGCCATGGCTTTGATATGACCCAGACTCAAAGTGAAATATTGGCTTTATAATGTTGAGTAAGTGGCCTTAAAGAAGTTATTTAGTTCCACTAAACCTCAGTTTCCTAGTTGTAAATGGTCATGGCAGTGTACACATATCTGGTACATATTAGACTTCTTTTTCTATCCCAACAGTTTGTATTGGAGGGAAAATGTTTTGTCATGTTTTCATGAATCTTTATCACCTTTCCTGCCCCTCTAATTTCCTCCTCCTCAAAGGTGATAAATTAGCATGATTTAATATCATATTTGTTCAGGCAATAAAGGCTTATGAGGGTTAAGAAGAGGGGATGTAATTTCTTCTTTCTACAAAATAAGGATTTTTCTCCACACAGTTTTTGCGTGAATATTGCCTATGTGTCTGTTAGACGAGTTTGCTAGCACCTTGGCTCTGCACTCAAAGTCAGGCCATAGAGTGACTATGGAGCATGCTGTTCCAAGAAAATCGAATGGAGGAGAGAGAGGTTTTCTCCCATCTATTGTCACTGCTTGCCCCCTCTCGGAGTTAGAATGAGAGGTTTAGTCTGCATTTTGGGTAGCTACTGTCTGTCTTACATGAGTATTTTACACTTTGCCAACAATCATGTTTGATCCTCACAATCCTGTCATGTAATTGTGGCAAAGTCTGAATTACAACTCCTATTAAAATTTGGGTAACTCATTCCAAATGAAATTTATTTAGTGACTAATAATTCTATGTATAGTCAAAGAAAGGAGGAAACACTGTATACTCTTCATCTCTCCTTTTACACTATTCTGAGTTACATTATTAATTTTGTTTTATAAGCTATGGCTCTGTTTCACCTTGATTAACATCTGTTACCTTCAGCCTGCTCACCTTCCTCTCTGCCCTACTCCCTTGCATGTGGCACACCAGTCCTTGCCATGCATCCCCTTTAATATACAGGTGTTTTCTGTAGCCATCATCTCTCAACCATTCTACTCATCGTCCATTTTCTAGTCACAGTGTTTACTGCAAGTGTGTGAGTGCACTAAGAAATTATTTTCTTGATTTAGATGACAGTGTATTTATTTATGAATCAGATAATAATGGGGTCATTTTAAAAAAGGTTTTAATGAGAAGTATATTTTTTCAGTCATTTAAAAAATTTTTCACCATGTAGTCCTGCTACCAAACACTATTAATTTCCCTAAAATATTTTAACCCAATCCTGTTTGCATGTGGATGTTTGTGGATAACAGTTATTATAATGCTTTGGCAGTGCAGTTTATAATTTGCTACTTTTAAATGTAACTGTACAATCTTTATAATTTTTAAATTGGTCATATTAACCCTTTGAAAAGGTAAAAAGAAGGCATAAATTTGTAATTCAAAGAAATGATCAGAGTTTCATTGTATCTAACCATTTTATAGTCCTCCCTCAGCACATCGGAAAGATCTGCACTCTTGAAATCCATTTTAAACATGTTTTGTTGTTAAGTCCTTTGAAATAGATTATTCTTTTCCTACAGATAGAAATGCAGAGGTCCAAGTTAAATACACAGGTTAAGATATAAAACAATAAGGATATTTTAAAACTCTATCATTCTGTTTCTTTAATCCCTCAGTCCTAATTCCTTCCATTAAAAACTATCATAAACTATACTTTTTCTCTACTCTGGAAATTTCAAAGGAAAAATTTTACTTCTCTCAAAGGTAAAAATCTTGTAATTCTCTGTGGGCTCACATGGTTTCTTTCAGTCAATTTGTTCAAGAGATTTCCAGAATAATGGTGAAAATGTCATGAAATTACAGTCAGAACTGTGACCACAAAGCATAAAAGGTTATATTTTTGTTGGTTTTGGCATAAATTTGCCATTGTTCTTTTTAAACAATGGAGAATGATTAATTTCATTTCATTTGCCTTTTGTTCCTCCTCAATCCTTGGTGTGTTAAAATTTTGCCAATTGAAAACACAGTAACAAGATGCCTTGCAGGAAAATCTGCTTCTAGCACATCTGTTGAGTATGCTCGTCTTGAGTTAAAATAAAGTAGTATTGGCATTTTGTTGTTTCATTATAGTTTTGCATAATTGAAAGCTTTGAGTAGTAGAAATGAAATATGAGGATCATTCTTCTCTGTTGATTAAATGCTTCATGTTCCCATCCAGGAAAAATAAGGGAAGTCTTTAGTATAATCAGGTATGTACAACTATTCCTTGATTCCAGATAAAGTGCTGATTAACCCTCTGCTTGATATCAAACATGCAGTTGATTTGGTAATAATAAGACATAATTTAGATGAAGCTCACTGGAAATATGTGATAATTGAAATATAAAGCTGAGATGAAATTTATGTTTATACTGCTTTTGAAGAAAATATTTGCTTGACAATAAAAATTAGCAAGATGTGTGTTGGGAGTTTAGAGAACTGTGAAAGAAAGGAGCCGACTCTGTCTCTGTGTTCCTGCAAAAGAAAGTTTTATTCTACTCATTCCTACAGGTTTTTATAGCATACAAGGTAGTCTCCTACGTGACTGTTTTCAGGTATTTCAGGGAGGGTGCATTTTTTCTAAAGCCATAAGGTGTGATTGCATGTCTTTGATCTCAAGGGACAATCTCTTTGGGGCTAGACGGAAGACAGCAGGAACAGGAGACAGGAGCACGGAAGGAGCCCCGGGACTTTATCCTTATCTAAATTGGTGCCTGTCTTCAGGCACGCAAAGCTTTGGCCTTCTTCCAGCCTGGTGCCTGCCTTCAGGCTCCCAATGCTTAGGAGGCGGCCCCCCTGTATAGCCTATCAAGCCAGGGAAACTTCCATGTCTCCACAGAGAACAATTTGTGTAAGTGCTTTGTCAGAACACAATTACATATAAAAAGCAAAAGTGCTCATTTTATCTATTTGTCAAATCTGAATTGATGGTCCTCTGGTAATAAATTTTAAGCTAGGTATCATATTGCTTATTTCAAGTTACTACAGAAAAAATGCAGGGAAGAGTTCTTGGATATATATAAGAAGAGTAAAATATGAGCCATATTTTAATTTTGGAGCATACATAAAAAGTCATATATTAAATAATTCACAATGAAACAATACCAGCAAATACATTTTCAGTCAACAAATAATAAGGCTTGGAGGAAGAGGAGGGGGGAGTCTGGGTTCTAATAGATGGTTAGATTTAGTTATGTAGAGGTTTGGTGAGTTCCTGTCAGAGAGAAAAGCACAAGAAAAGAATTAGAAATGGAATTGGCCACAAAACAATGGGAAAGCCAACTTAACTCAAATGAAGGGCTTATGTTTGGCAATTTGGGGTGTTAAGCTTGAATCCAGTATGCAACCCAATTTTGGAAGTCTATGGAAACCAGAGTAGATAGAGCTTTATTCTGGGCATGGTTAAGAGCCAGTGAAGATATTTGAGAAAGCATGTTAAATGATGAATACATAGAAAGTTTAAAATGATAGATGTGTACAACGTGCATTTGATGAGAAGATAGGATACAGGAAAATTATTTTGGATAATAGTCTTGTCTAACAATAATCTGTTGTAATAATATCAGAGTGCTCTGATGAAGAATCAGAGGGGAGGTTTCTAAATTGATTTTAATTGGAAAGTAATTCTGTCATATAGGTACACTAGCTGGAATGAAGGGCATATAAATTTTATGTGATATTTGGGACCAAGAACTGGAGTTGAGCATGAAGAGTCTTGAGAGGGTAATCATCAGCAATTTCCAGATACTGAATAAAATATAAATAGCTTAACATATTTGGAAATGGGGAACAAAGCTCACTATCTCAAAGTAAAATTCTCTTCAGTGATAAGAAACACTAAGTATCCAAGATGCACCACAATCACAAATGATGGCAAAAATGAAAATATTTCAACTTCCAGGCATTCTCACTGTGGAATAAAACCTACTTCCCTTTCCTGTTTACACAAACAATGGAGGAATATAACTGCAGTATGTGACTACATTATGCTGGATGTGGAAGAAGGAAGCTGACCACATGTCATCCCAAACAGAGAGCTGAAATAGAAATTCCACAGACAATGACTCAGTGAATAGAGCAGCAGTTTCTCCCAGGCTAGTTCCAATTTTAGAACATGTGCTGCCAGAGTGAGTACATTTCCCTATCTCAATTAGTGTTGGCATTAGTTAATTAATGCTAAACTTATTACTTGGTATTTCCAAGTCACATTATGTTTCTGGACTTCTTTGAGCTAATTATTTTATTTTTAATTATCATTAATAGTAATATTATTAAGAATTCCCTCAGATATTCTATTTATTAAGTCAATATTATTTCTGCTTTATTTTCAAAATGTTATTAATTAAGTAAAACTTTCCCAATTGGGTGTGTCACTGTTATTTATGTACTTAGAAAGCAATAGGACTTGAGAACATTGTTAAAATAAATGGAGACAACTAGACTTGTACTACTTTCCTAGATGGCAGAGAGGGCTTATGGAAAAGAATGAAGAATAAATTCAATGGGGGTGGAGATTCACTTCTGTCATTAAATAAGATTTTTTATTTATCAAATTTACTGATAAATCTAATTTGTATATTATATAGCATATCATAATCCATTTTAAAAGACACTATCTGCAACATATAGTCTTTAGGTGAGACCTTAAAAATTTGACTTTGTATTGTATTTTATTTTGACAGTAGGCAGTAGATAGCCCTTTTCTATCTAAATCTATGTACCATATCTGTTGAATACTGTAAAAACTCACTGGATAGAATCTTGTTTGCAAAATGATTCTGACTGTCCTTCACCATAGATTCTTTAGGGGCAAAAAGTTCCTCAAAACTAAAGCATAACACGGATTCTCAAAAACCATGGAATATTTGTTCCAAAATGGAAATGAGAAAATAAAGTTTTAACAAAAACAGGTTAAATTTGCTCTATAGCCACGTGTTTTGGCCTTTCCTAAGTGTCTTTTGATGACAAGCACAGTGGCACTTTTTGAAACATCTCCAGTATTTTCCAGTTACAGTTAGCAACATAAAACCAATTGATCTTATTACAACATTGTTCATAAGTCTCTTTAATGCCATCTGACTTTCAGAAGTTCTATGAATATCCAAATTTAGGCCTATGAAATGCCAAAATGTGGTCAATTCAGATGTTTATTATTTTACCTGATATTCTGAGTACTCAGTGCTCTTTAGAGTATTTTTCAACTAAATGGGAGTATTTGATTGATGCCATTAAAGTAGCTAATTCATTTTTTTCGTTATTAGGGAAGCTGGGGATTTACAGATTTTATTTCATTTTTCCTATTCAAGATTGGCACATTATTCAGTTCAATAGGTATTCAGAAAATAATCAAAGGTTAACATTTTTATAGCTGTATTGTATATTTTAATCATCCCTTGCTTTAATTTTTAAGCTACCAAATAATGAATCATAACTGTCTGTATAAAACATTTGTCTTAATTTGTGGATTTACTTTTTATTTTGTATGTTTTTATTTATGCATAGCATATATGACAAAAAGTGCACAAATCATAGCTCCATGAATTTTCACAAAGTGAATACACCCATGCAATCACTACCCAGATCAAGAAATAGAATACCACCAGAACTTCAAAACTCCATCATGCCCTCTTTCAGCCACTACCCTCCTGAACCAAAAGTAAACATTAACTTGATTTCTAAAACTACAGATTGGCCTTTAAAATTTTTTTGTTCATTTGCTATTATTACTGAGATAAAATGCACATAACATAAAATTCAATATTTTAACCATTTTAAAGTGTACAGTTCAGTGGCTTGCAGTATATTCACAATGTTGTGCAACCATCAACACTATCTAATTCCAGAACATTTTCATCTCCTGCCAAAAAACCCTGTGCAATTGCAAAGGGGAGTCTAGGCCTCCCTATAATTATGCCTAAGAGCCTCCTCCCAAATGCCTCTTTGTTGCTCAGATGTGGCCCTCTCTCTCTAGCTAAGCCAACTTGGCAGGTGAAATTACTGCCCTCCCCCCTACGTGGAATTAGACACCCAGGGGAGTAAATCTCCCTGGCAACATGGAATATGACTCCCGGGGAGGAATGTAGACTCGGCTTCATGGGATGGAGAACATCTTCTTGACCAAAAGAGGGAAGTGAAAGGAAATGAAATAAGCTTCAGTGGCAGAGAGATTCCAAAACGACCCGAGAGGTCAATCTGGTGGGCGCTCTTACGCACAATATAGACAACCCATTTTAGGTTCTAATGAATTGGGGTAGCTGGCGGTAGATACCTGAAACTATCAAACTACACCCAGAACCCATGAATCTTAAAGACGACTTTATAAAAATGTAGCTTATGAGGGGTGACAATGTGGTTGGGAAAGCCTTATGGACCACATTCCCCTTTGTCTAGTTTATGGATGGATGAGTAGAAAAATGGGGGAAGGAAAACAAACAAACAAACAAACAAAGGCACCCAGTGTTCTTTTTTACTTTAATTGCTCTTTTTCACTTTAATTATTATTCTTGTTATTTGTGTGTGTGTGGTAATGAAGGTGTCAGGGATTGATTTGGGTGATGAACGCACAGCTATGTAATGGTACTGTGAACAATCAAATGTATGATTTGTTTTGTATGACTGCATGGTATGTGACTATATCTCAATATAATGAATTAAAAAAAAAAAAACCCTGTGCAATTAAGCAGCCACACCCAATTACCCCTCTAGTCAGGCAATGACAAACACTAATTCATTTTGTCAGTATGGATTTGCCTATTCTGTAAATTTTGTAAGACTGGAATCATTTATCAGGTGATCTTTAGTGTCTTACTTCTTGCCCTTAATATTTTCAAGATTCATTCATGTTTTGGCATGTATCAGTACTTCATTTTTTATGGCTGAATAATATTCCATTGGATGGCTATACCACAGTTAGTTTATTCATTCCTGAGTTAATGGACATTTGGGTTGTTTCCAGCTTTAGGGAAGTATTAATTATTCTGACATGAGCATTCCAATACACATATTTTGGTGAGCATATGTATGCATACTTGTGGACTATATGCCTGAGAGCAGAACTGTATGTCTACTTTTTTTTAAAGTTACTTACCATAGCTTTAATGCTTATTTTTTTAATTCAGTTTTATTGAGATATATTCACATACCATACAGTCATCCATGCTATACAATCAACTGTTCACAGTACCAACATATAGTTATGCATTCATCACCACAATCTATTTTTTTTATTTTGAGATAAATTCAAAGTTACATGAATAGTTGCAAAAACAATACTAGCCCCATACACAGAATTCCATCATACCCTGACCCCCCTCCCCCTATAGCTCAATCCACCAACTTTAACATGCTGTCACATCACTATTTCTTTCCCTCCCTATCTATCATCCATCATATATTGCTCTGTCTTCTGAACATATGAGAGTTAGCTGCACACATCCTTGAACATACACTATAATTCACGTATGTACTTCCCATGAACAAGAACATTCTTTTATGTAATTCCATTAAGCACAGCTAAGTATAAGAGATTCAACAATGATACAATGCTTACATTCTATATTTCCTTTTCCTTATGTCTCAACTGTGTCCCTTCAAGCCACCTGTCCTCCACCCTCCAATCCCATCCAAGTTCATCCTTAGCATTCAATTGTCATCCAGTTAGACTGTCTTTTTTTTTTTTCTTTTTTCAATTGTGGAAACATATATACAGCCTAAATCTTCCCATTCCACCCCCTCCCTAGACTTCCATTAGTGGGATTAATCACATTTAGAATGATGTTATGCTCTTTCCCACCATCCATTACTAGAAATTTCCCTTCACCTCAAACAGCAACCCTACACTCCTTTCTTAACTCCCCATTGCCCCTTCCCCCATTTCTCTTAACCCAAACTCTACTTTTCATCTCTATGGTTATATTCTCTGATAATTTCTTTGTGTTTACTGTGGGGCTTAAAAATAACCTCTTAAATCCCTATCAATCTTGTTTTTCTTTGATACCACCTTCACTTCAATAGGGCACATAAACTATGTTCCTATACTCCTTCATTCCCCCACCTTTATATAGTTGTCTAAAATTACATATTTTACATTGAGTTCAAAACCACTGATTTGTCCTTAGAGTTTGTGTATTTTTTATCATGTAGGAAGTAAACAGTGGAGTTATAGTTCAAAAATTATTGGCTTCTATTTGTATTCCATTGTGTTTGGAGAATGTCCTTTGAGTATATTCAATTTTTTTTTTTTTTTTTTTAATTTCTTGAGGCTTGTTCTATGTCCCAGTTTACGGTCCCCTCTGGAGAAAGATCTGTGATCACTAGAGAAAAATGAGTGTCCTGGTGACTTGGGATGCAAAGTACCACATATGTCTGTTAAAATTCTCTATATCTCTTTCTCCTTTCTTTGTCTCTCTGTTGGTAGGGCTTCCTTTAGAATCTGAAGTAGGGCAGGTCTTTTATTGGCAACCTCTCTCAGCATTTGTTTGTCTGTGAAAAATTTAAGCTCTCCCTCAAATTTGAAGGAGAGTTTTGCTGGATAAAGTATTCTTGGCTGGAAATTTTTCTCTCTCAGAATTTTAAATATGTCATGCCACTGCCTTCTCGCCTCCATAGTGGCCACTGAGTAGTCACTACTTAGTCTTATATTGTTTCCTTGTATGTGGTGAATTGCTTTTCTCTTGCTGCTTTCAGAACTTGCTCCTTCTCTTCAGTATTTGAGAGTCTGATCACAATATGTCTTGGGGTGGGTTTATTTGGATTTATTCTATTTGGAGTTTGCTGGGCATTTATGCTTTGTGTGTTTATATTGTGTAGAAGGTTGGGGAAGTTTTCCCCAACAATTTCTTTGAATATTCTTTCTAGACCTTTACCCTTCTCTTCCCCTTCTGGGACACCAAAGAGTCTTAAGTTTGGATGTTTTATTTTATCTATCGTATCCCTGAGATCCATTGTGATTTTTTCTATTTTTTTCTCCATTCTTTCTTTTGTTCTTTCATTTTCTGTTCTGTGGATTTCTAGGACACTGAGATGTTGTTCAGCTTCCTCTAGTCTTGTATTGTGAATATCCAGAGTCTTTTTAATTTGGCCAACAGTTTCTTTTATTTCCATAAGATCTTCTATTTTTTTATTTACTCTTGCAATGTCTTCTTTATGCTCTTCTAGGGTCTTCTTTATGGCACTTATATCCTGGGCCATGGTCCTCTTGATGTCCTTTAAATCCTTTGCCATGTTTTTGTTCTTTGATTGTAGTTCTTTAATTAATTTTGCGAGGTATAAAGTTTCTCCAGAAATCTTGATTTGTGTGTTTGGAGCTGGATTCTCCATATCGTCTGGTTTTATCATATGTGTTAAGATTTTGTGTTGTTTTTGGCCTCTTGGCATTTGTTTTGCTTGATAGGGTTCTTTCAAGTTGTAGCAAAAAAAAAGGGGGATATCGATCTAATTTTTCAGAGACACAGTTTGGTGACGTACACTTTCTCTTACTAACCAGCAGATGGCATCTGTGAGTCTTTAATTTGTTAGAATTGCAGCTTGGTGACATACACTTTCTCTAACTAACCTGCAGATGGCATCCGTGAGTCACTTATTCCCCTCAAGTCAGTTCTCCCCAACTTTGTGGTATGTGGAGATCTGATTCTTTTGGGGTCCAATTGGTGCACTTAATTTGGGTGTGTTGTTGGTGCTGTCTGCCCCCAATGAGGGGCGTGCGCCTGAGTGGTTAGGGAGGAAGGGCAGGTTTAACAATCAAATCTCCCAGGTGTTCCTGGAGATTTAAGGCTGTTCTCTGCGGCTGACACAAAAGTCCTTGGTATTGGCATAGGTTCCCTGGGATTTCCAAGCAGTTCCCCCCTCCCTGCTGTGTTTTTCCAGGGCCTCTGTTGGGGGGGGGGGGGGGGGCCAGGCCATGCTATGTCACAAGTGAGCGCCGGCCTCCAGGGAAGCCCTGGGCCGCCGAGCTGTGTAGGGGCGTTCCCAGCCCGCTTCAAAGATGGTTGAATGGGACATGTTAACTTCCCCCTTTCCACACAGCTCCGCTCTCCCAGCTCCGGGACAATCAGCCATGGGTGTATTCAAGGCCACTGTCCACAGCCAATATTGTGTCGTGTGAGTGATGCTGTGGGAAAGACTCCCTGTCAGGCTGGGTTTCTCGGCTGGGCTCTGTGCTGTGTGTTCAGCCAGGCAGGAGCAGCCCAGCCCACTGGGGTGACGGCCGGGAGGCTGGGCGTCTCAGCTGGGCTCTACGCCATGTGCTCACCCCGGGCAGGAGCGGCCCCGCCTGCTGGGGAGACCGCTGCAAGCCGCGCGTCCGCCCTTTGTTTCCCTGGACCCGAGACAATCAGCAGTGGGTGTGGGAAGGGGTATCCTCCACCCCAGGCACCGAGGCGTTAGTCCAGACCACTCCCGTCTTATCTGCAGCTGTTCCCAGGCTTCTTGTATATATATATATATATATATATATATATATATATATTTTAAGTCCAGCCCACCGTTTCCCCCCAATGCAGCATGGCCGAGGGATTCAGCCTACTCACTCACTCGTTTCAGAATGCAGACTCCTGGTTTCACCAAAAGCACGTTCCCTGTGGCTTTAGCAGAACTTGTCCAGCGGGTGCTACTTTGGAAGTGGTGTTCTGAGTCCTTTCTGGTTTTTTATCTAGTGTTTTCCACAGAGGTGTTTTTTTCTTTGTCTCACCTAGTCACCATCTTAGGTTCCTCCACCACAATCTATTTTTGAACATTTTCCTTACACCAGAAAGAATCAGAATAAGAAAAAAAAATAAAAATAAAAAAGAACACCCAAATAAACCCCCCCATCCCATCCTATTTTTCATTTAGGTTTTATCCCCATTTTCCTACTCATCCATTCATACACTGGATAAAGGGAGTAAGATCCACAAGGTTTTCACAATCGTACTGTTCCACAATCATCTTCAAGAGTTAACGTTACTGGGTTGGAGTTTGGTAGGTTCAGGTATTTACTTCTAGCTATTCCAATATATTAAAACCTAAAAAGTGTTATCTATATAGTGCATAAGAATGTCCACCAGAGTGACCTCTCGACTCCGTTTGAAATCTCTCAGCCACTGAAGCTTTATTTCCTTTCATTTCACATCCCCCTTTTGATCAAGAAGATGTTCTCAATCCCATGATGCCAGGTACAGAATCATCCCTGGGAAGCATATCCTGCATTTCAAGGGAGATTTACACCACTGGGAGCCAGGTTTCATGTAGAGGGGAGGACAGTGAGTTCACCTGCCAAGTTGGCTAAGCTAGAGAGAGAGGGCCACATGTGAGTAACAAAGAGGTACTCTGGGGCAGATGCTTAGGCACAATTATAAGTAGGCTTCACCTCTCCTTTGCAGTAACAAGCTTCATAAGGGAAAGTCCCAAGATTAAGGGCTCAGCATACCAAATTGTCAGTTGTCAATATTTGTGAGAATATCAGTAATAACCCAGGTGGGGACATCCAAAATTTCTGCATTTTCCCCCAGCTCCTCAGGGGTGCCCTGAATATATATTTTTATTCTCTACCCAAATTACTTTAGGATGTGTTGCTGTTTCATTCTAATCTATACAGATTTACCATAGCTCACTTCCTATTAAAAGTTCCATGTAATTGTAGTGTTTGAACAAACTGACTGTAGAAGTTATATTGTTTAGAAAATACAGATCCTACACCAAATAAACATCTCTTCCCTTGGTCTCACATGGAAGTTGAAGTTTTAACACACAGTCAGTTTCAACCTTTACCCTTTGGCCCAATTTGCACTAGTCTTAACCAGATCTGCTTTATTCATATCTCTAATTAAAATCTGGGCTCTATTACAGCTTTTTTTTTAAGTTGCTGCATGCATTAATACTGATATTCATCTCTGCTGATCTCTAGCTCTGAGTTTCAGGTGTAACACAGATACCCAGTGTTCCAGAAAACAGTCAGATTATACACTAAGGGATCAACATCTCAGAGTTTAGAGATAGCCATTACAATTCAGGAATAGATTTGACTGCTGTAAGAGCTTACAATCTAGGGATCATTGCAATAATCATTTACCTGTTAGGCTGTGCTCTACAATTCAATTCTGAGTTTACATATTGTAGTTAGTCCATATTGATGAGACGTTACAGTGTTTGCCTTTGTTTCTGGCATACTTCACTCAACATGCTGTCTGCAGGATCCATTCGCCTCATTGTGTGTCTCACAGCTTCATTCCTTCTCATAGTTGCTCAGTATTCCACTGTATGCATACACCACAGTTCACCATTCTGTTCCTCAGTCAATGAACCCTTAGGCCACCTCCACCCATTGCAAATCATGAATACTGCCTCCATAAACACCAATCTGCAAATGTCTATTCGTGTCTCTGCTCTCAGATCTTCCAAATACATACCACATAATTAGATTGTAGGACCTTATGGCCCCATACTTAGCTTCTTGTGGAGCCACTACAGTGACCTCCAGAAAGGCTACACCATTCTGCCTCCTCCTTAACAGTAAATAGGTACATCCCTCTCTGTCCATGTTTTCTCTAGCACTTTTACCTCTATTTATATTTTTTCTACAGTCTTATAGAGATATATTCACATAACATATAACCATCTGCAGTGTACAATCAGTTGTTTATGGCATCATCACATAGTTGTACATTTATCACCACAGTCAGCATTTGAACATATTGATTATTATGAAAAAGTTTTTTTTGTTGAATAATAAAAAAGATAAAAAGAAAAATATCATACAATATAATAGTAAGGACAGAAAGCAACACTACCACCAGGAATCCCACATTCCTCCCCCATATCCCCCTCTCATACACATTTAACTTTGGTATATTGCCTTGGTTACATTTAATGGAAACATATTGGAATTTTCCTGTTGACAATAGACTCCCGTTTGCTTTGATTATGTCTGTTCCTAAATACCATCCCTTTCTCAACACTCTGCAGGTTTGACATTCATTTGTTCTCCCACATGTGAGAACATTTTTATATTTGTACATTTAGCAAGAGTCATTGGCCACTCCAGTTTTTGTCAAGTTATACAGTCCCAGTCTTCATCATCTATCTTTACCTCTGGTGTCATACATTCCCCTACCCCATGCCTTTCAGCTTTACTCACAGACATCTTTGTTCAGTGTACTTACAATATTATTACCATTATACACTATTATGCTATCTATTTTGGGATCTATACAATCAATACTGCTGAACATTTCTGTAGTCCGTCAGCATCAAATACCGGATCTCTACCGTCTTTCTATCTCCTGGTAGCCTGTGTTATCAGCTTTTAGCTCTCAGAGTTTGCTCATTAATGTTAGTTCATATTAGTGAGACCGTACAGTATTTGTCCTTTTGTTTCTGGCTAACTTCTCTGAAAATAATGTCCTCAAGGTTCATCCTCATTATTATATGTTCCATGTCTTTGTTCTGCATTACAGCTGCATAATATTCCATCATGTGTATATACCACAGTTTGTTTATCCACTTGTCTGTTGATGGACATTTGGGCTGCTTCCATCTCTTGGCAATCGTGAATAGTGCTGCAATAAACATTGGCTTACAAATGTCCATTCGTGTCTTAACTTTCAGTTCCTTTGAGTATATACCTAGCAATGGAATAGCTGGGTAATATGGCAAATCTATACTTAGCTTCCTGATGAACCTCCACACTGTCTTCCAGAGTGGTTGCACCATTCTACATTCCCAACAGTGATTAATTGTGCCTCTTTCTCCACACCCTCTCCAGCACTTGTAATTTTCTGTTTTTCGGATAATGGCCTCTCTGGTAGGTATGAGATGATATCTCATTGTGGTTTTGATTTGTATTTCCCTAATAGCCAGTGAAGTTGAGCATTTTTTCATATGTCTTTGAGACATTTGTATTTCCTCTCCAGAAAAGTGTCTGTCCATGTCTTTTGCCCATTTTTTAATTGGGTTGTTTGTCTTTCTGTTGTTGGGTTGTAGGATTGCTTTATATATTCGGGATATTAAACCCTTATCTGAGATGTGGTTTCCAAATATTGTCTCCCATTGTGTAGGCTGCCTTTTTACTTTTCTAACAAAGTCCTTTGATGTACCAAAGTGTTTGATTTTGAGGAGATCCCATTTGTCTATTTGTTCTTTGGTTGCTCACGCTTTAGGTGTAAGGTCTAGGAATCCACTTCTTGTCAAAAAATCTTTGACAGTGCCCTACATTTTCTTCTAAGAGTCTTATGGTCTTAGCGCTTATGTTTAGGTCTTTGATACAATTAGAGTTAATTTTTGTATAAGGTGTGAGGTAGGAGTCCTCTTTCACTCTTTTGGAAATGGATATCCAGTTCTCCAAACACCGTTTATTGAGGAGGCTTCTCTGTCCCAGTTCATTTGGCTTGACTGCCTTATCAAAGAACAATTGTCCATAGATGTGAGAGTCTATTTCTGAACACTCAATTTGATTCCATTGGGCAGTATCTCTGTCCTTATGCCAGTACATTTCTGTTTTGAGCACTGTAGCTTTGTAACATGCTTCAAAGTCAGGTACTGTGAGACCTCTCACTTCCTTCCTCTTTCTCAAGATATTTTTGGCTATTCGGGACACCTTGCTCTTCCAAATAAATTTGATTATTGGTTTTTCTATTTCTACAAAGTAAGTTGTTGGGATTTTAATTGGTATTGCATTGAACCTATAAATCAGTTTAGGTAGAGTTGACATCTTAATTATATTTAGTCTTCCAATCAATGAACATGGTATGTTCTTCCAATCTTTTAGGTCCTGTCAATTTCTTTTTGCAGTTTCTTGTAATTTACCTTATATAGGTCTTTTGTGGCCTTTGTTAGGTTTATTCCTAAATACTTGATTCCTTTGGTTGCTATAGTAAAATGATTTTATTTCTTCTTCCTGTTGCACATTGCTTGTGTATAAGAACACTACGGATTATTGCATGTTGATCTTGTAGCCTGCCACTTTGCTGTATTCATTGATTAGCTCTAATATATTTGCTGTAGATTTTTCTAGTTTTTCTACATATAGAATCATGTCATCTGAGAACAGTGAAAGTTTTACTTCTTCATCTACAATTTGGATGCCTTTTATTTCTTTTTCTTGCCTGATTGCTCTAGCTAGAACTTCCAGCACAATGTTGAATAACAATGGTGACAGTGGGCATCCCTGTCTTGTTCCAGATATTAGAGGGAAAGGTTTCAGTCTCTCCCCATTGAGTATGATGTTAGCTTTGGGTTTTTCATATATTGCCTTTATCATATTGAGAAAATTCCCTTCTATTCCTATCCTTTGAAGTGCTTTCATCAAGAAAGGATATTGAATTTTGTCAAATGCCTTTTCTGCATCCATCAAGATGATCATATGGTTCTTTTGTTTGATTTAATGATGTGGTGTATTACATTAATTGATTTTCTTATGTTGAACCAGCCTTCCACACCGGGAATAAACCCCACCTGTTCGTGGTGTATAATTCTTTTAATGTGCTACTGGATTCTATTTGTGAGTATTTGTTGAGGATATTTGCATCTATATTCATTAAAGAGATTGGTCTATAATTTTCTTTTTTTGTACTATCTTTGTCTGATTTTTGTATTAGGGTGATGTTGGCTTCATAGAATGACTTGGATACCTTTCCCTCCTCTTCAATTTTTTTGAAGAGGTTGAGCAGGATTGGTATTAATTCTTTCTTGAATGCTTGGTAGAATTCACATGTGAAGCCACCTGGTCCTGGGCTTTTCTTTTTTAGGAGCTTTTTGATGACTGACTTTGCTTGTGATTGGTTTCTTGGGGTCATCTATTTCTTCTTGAGTCAATGTTGGTTGCTTATCCTTTTCTAGAAAGTTGTCTATTTCGTGTAAGTTGCCCAGTTTATTAGTCTATAGTTGCTCATAGTATCTTCTCATTATCTCCTTTATTTCTGCAGGGTCTGTAGTTATGTTTCCTTCCCATTTCGGATTGCATTTATTTGTATCTGCTCTCTTTTCTTTTTTTTTCTGTTGGCCTATCTAGGGGTCCATCATTTTTTTTTTTAATTTTCTCAAAAAACCAGCTTCTGGTTTTGTTGATTCTCTCTATTGTTTTCCTCTTCTCAGTTTCATTTATTTCTGCTCTGATCTTTGTTATTTCTTTCCTTCTGTTTGCTTTGGGGTTTATTTGCTGTTCTTTCTCTAGTTCCTCCAGGTGGACAGTTAATTCCTCAATTTTTGCTCTCTCTTCTCTTTCAATATAGGCATTTAAGGCAATAAATTTCCCTCTCAGCACCGACTTTGCTGCTTCCCATGTTGTGTTTTCATTGTCATTTGCCTCAAGGTATTTACTAATTTCTCTTGTAATTTCTTCCTTCACCCACTGGTTTTCTAAGAGTGTGTTTAGTCTCCACATATTTGTGAATTTTACAATCTTTGGTCTGTTATTTATTTCCAACTTCATTCCACTATGATGCAAGATAGTGTTTTTTATCATATCAATATTTTTAAATTTGTTGAGGCTTGCTTTGTGACCCAGCATGTGTTCTATCCTAGAAAATGTTCCATGAGCACTTGAGAAGAATGTGTATCCTGCTGTATTGGGGTGGAGTATTCTATAAATGTCTGTCAAGTCTAGTTCATTTATCATACAATTTAACATCTCTGTTTCCTTGTTGATCCTCTGTCTAGATGTGCTATCCTTTGATGAGAGTGGTGTATTGAGGTCTCCAACTATTACTGTGGAATTATCTAATTCTCCTTTCAGTGTTTTCAGTGTCTGCCTCATGAATTTTGGGGTATCCCAGCTTGGTGCATAAATATTTATGATTGTTATGTTTTCTTGATGAATTGACCCTTTTATTAATATATAGTGTCCTTCCTTGTCTCTTTTAACTGTTTTACTTTTGAAATCTACTTTGATATTAATATAGCTACTCCTGATTTTTTCTGGTTGCTGTTTGCATGAAATATCTTTTTGCAACTTTTCACTTTCAGTCTATTTTTGTCCTTGTGTCTAAGGTGAGTTTCTTGTAGACAACATATAGATTGGTCCTGTTTTTTAATCCATTCTGCCAGTCTGTGTCTTTTTATTGGGGAGTTTAATCAATTAACATTTAGTGTTATTATTTAAGGGCAGTAATTTCTTCTATCATTTTATCTTTTGGATTTTATATGTCATGTCTTATTTTTTCCTCTCTTTTTACCTTTCCTGATAATCTTCATTTCTATATTCTTCTCCAAACCTCTTTCTCCTGTCTTTTCCTATCAGCCTGTAGCACTCCCTTTAGTATTTCATGTAGTGCTGGTCTCATATTCACAAGCTCTCTCAGTGTCTGTCTGAAAATAGTTTAATATTTTTTATTTTAAATATTTAATATTTAATATTTTGAAGGACAGTTTTGGTGGATATAGAATTCTTGCTTGGTAGTTCTTCTCTTTCTGTATGTTAAATATATCATACCACTGTCTTCTCTCCTCCATTGTTTCTGTGGAGAAATCTATACATAGTCTTATTGAGCTTCCCTTGCATGTGATGGATTGCTTTTCTCTTGCTGCTTTCAGAACTCTCTATTTGTCTTTAACATTGGACAATCTGATCAGTAAGTGTCTTGGAGTATGTCTATTGGGGTCTATTCTGTTTGGGGTGTGCTGTACTTCTTGAGTCTCTAATTTTCTTTCCTTCCTCAGAGTTGGGAAATTTTCAGTGATTATTTCTTCTATTATTCTTTCTGCCCCTTTCCCTCCTCTCTTCTCCCTCTGGGACACCCATAACACATATATTTGTGCATTTCATGTTGCCACTCAGCTCCCTAAGACCCTGCTCATATTTTTCCATTCTTTTCACCATCTGTTCTTTCATGTGTGTGAATTCAGATGTCTGGTTTTCCAATTCACTGATGCTTTTTTCTGCCTGTTCAAATCTACTGTTGTATCCCTCCATTGTCTTTTTTATCTCCTCCATTATGTCCTTCATTCTCCTGAGTTCAAGTCCTGTCATTTGTTTTTCTCAAGTTTATGAATTCTTCCTTATGGTCATCCAGTGTCCTTCTTATATCTTTCATCTCTTTTGCCATGTCTTCCGTCAGTTCATTGACTTGAGTTTTGAATTGATTTATATTTGTTTGAACATCTCCAATTGGTTCTTCCTTCAGCTCATTGAATTGATTTAGCCAAAATTGCTTCAACTACTGTATCTCAGTTGATATTAGTTTGTTCCTTTGGCTGGTCCATATTTTCATGTTTCCTAGTATGGCTCATTATCTTATGCCTTCTAGGCATCTGACTTTCTTGATTAGTTTACTCTAGAGCTTGTTTTCACTCTTTTACCTAGGATTTTCTTGTTGGTTGGCTTTGTTCTCTTATTCTAGACCTTTAACTTAGATTCTGTTTAGTTGATCAGAGTTTTTCACCTCCTGTTTTTTCTGTTTCTTACCCTGTCTCTATGTAGACTTTTTGTGTGGTGATCTCCTCAGATATGGCCAGCCCCAGTCAGGTTTTCCTAGTCCAGAGAGGCCCAGGTCTCAGGAGGAGGGTATGGAGTTTCATTGAAAATGAGACCCTCCTGTGAGGCCTTTAGACTCTGTACCTTTAGACTCTGTGCTTCTCCTATGCTGGCCAGCAGGCGGCCTGCAGATCCCCTACCAGTGTAAGGAGGCATGGAGACTTTAGATCTCCAGGTGACCCTGACCCCGTAGGGTGCATGTCTTACTGAAACTAGTTTCTGAATTCCAACCCCTGGGATCTGAGTTCCCTGAAGGGCTGGGAGGTTATGGTGTTTAGTGCATTTTCTCTGCCACTAGAATTATTGCTTTCTCTCTCAGAGCTATCTTAGCTCTGCTCTTGCCTGGACCCAAATTGCAAGTCTTTGAGGTTTTCTGTAGTGGGCTTCTTAGAATAACAGGTTTTAGAAAAAGAGAAAAAAATAAAAAACAAGGAAGGGCCCAGTATGGACTATTTACAGTCCTTACAGATCTAATGGGCTATGAAATGCTGAAAGACCAGGAGTTAAGGGCAATTAAGGAACAATCAAAGAATTAGAGAAGCTGGCTTTTCAGACAAGGGCTCTCCTTCCCTGGAATTGCATATGTGTCTGATTCTGTTTGAGCCCTGCCCTTCTCCATATTATGTTCACCTGACTCCAAAAAGTCTCTGTTTTTATTTGTTTTCTATTTTTTTGCTGTTTTGCCAACCCTATCTCCTCTCTACTGGGCTGACTGCTCCCAGATTTTCTGGTATTTGCTCTCAGTTTATCTGTGGTTGCAGATTTCATTTTCCCTCCTTGTTCCTAGCACCAACAGCCCCTCCTCCCATGGGACTGTGCCTGGCAGGGAGGGGCATGGGCTCCCTGGCCACAAGAACTTACAGATTTCACTGATCTCAGCTGTTCCACACATTTGTGAGTATTGTATGAAGTTTGTTCAATCTCAAATTCCTCTGCAGTGTCCAGTCCACGGTTCTTGGCTTTCTACCAACTGCCCTGGAGGAGTAACTACAACCTACACCTCACCACTCTGTCATCTTGCCCCGCCTTTAATCTGTATGTTTACTTTTAATAGCTACTGACAGTTCTGCAAGGTGGTTGTACTAATTTACACTCCCATCAGCAGTTATGAGAGTTCTAGTTACCCCACAACCTCACCAATACCTGGTATTGCTTGGACTTTTCATTATTCATTCCAGTAGGTGTTTACTGGATTCTCATAGTTTTAATTTACATTAATCAATTAAAATCTGTAATTTTTGCAGAGATAATTATAGGGGGGAAAAGCTTGAGGTGTGTAAAAATTTTAAATTTACCAATTTATTTGAAAACTGATTTATAGTGAATTTTCTAGAAGTTTCTGTGTTTTAGGGAAATATAATTGAATACCAAAGAAATTCATATTAATTTTCTTATAGATGTTAATAAAATTACATTATTAATTATTTGACATATTGGCATTTGCTGCTACTCTCTATTAATTCATCTAGGTAAAGACCTTAAAGATATCTAATTGAAAATTTATTGGTGAAATTTCTAGAGAAAATTAGATTTTCTTTGGGTGTTTTTTCTCCTAGAGCTAGGAGAAAAAGAACAATTTTTTTCTAGGATGAATGAAAAAACTTGCACAGAAGTGTACATATGTTTCTATATGATGGGTGTTTCTAAATTACTATATAGAATGTATTTTGCCCGAGAATGTTTTCCCAACTTCTCCATGTTGCCTATCCAGAGCTGAAAACTCCTAAAAATACAACAGGGTAGAAGCTCAATGCAGAGTCAGTAATTGTAAGACAAATGTGAAACATTTACAGAGAATACTATCCCTTTCAAACCAGTTTCAAGACACTTCCACATGTAAGACAAGTTCTTCAAACTAAGGTTTCAAAACAGTTCTACATATAAGACAAATTTCTAAATAAATAAATACAATAAGGAAGTTATTTCCTTAATATCAGTAATTAGAGTTAAAATGATATTGTAGAAATTGGTTCTATGAAATTGGCTCTATTGAAAACATGTATTTTTAAATTCAATTAGATTATTATGCCTATTTTTGGCAGGCATTTTTGCTTTTTTGCTTGGTTGAGAGAGCACTGGTAGCAGGACCCAGAGCAGTCTAACTTTTCACCACACTCTTATAACTAAGCCCTAGGAGCCAACTGACCTGGGTTCAAATCCCAGCTTTGTTTGTCACTCGTAGTAGGACCTTGAG
This sequence comes from Choloepus didactylus, assembly GCF_015220235.1. NCBI lineage: Eukaryota > Metazoa > Chordata > Mammalia > Pilosa > Megalonychidae > Choloepus > Choloepus didactylus. The sequence goes on along the minus strand of NC_051334.1, from coordinate 62,543,038 downwards.
CAAATCACTTCAGCTTCTAAACCTCAGTTTTCCTATGTTGTAAAACTGGATAATAACACAGGTCTTGCAGGGTCAATAAGGGTTGGATGTATATTAAATTTTGATAATTGTGATGTGGTACACAAATGTGAAGGAAAACCTAGAACCAAGGGATTCAATTCTACAACAAATTATGCAAAACCTAATTTTAGACAGAAATAAGTGTAGTAAAATTTTAATATAAATGGTTAAGAGGTAGACTACATTAGAATCGGGATTAGAAAAATGTTTATGATTCAGGCTGGGGCTACAATAAGACATTTCCAGATTAAAACCTTTTAAAATGTATCCTTTATCCAGATTTTTCTAAAGAGTCGGCTATTTGTACCAATATATATTGCAGAAATCTATCTATATTATAGGTATGTACATATATATGGATTAGCACTTTGCAATTATTTAACACTTAGAATTCAAGGAACTTAATGTACATTATCAAATTTTATTCTAATGATTGGTGTTTCAGGTATGTAAGACATGTACAACTGTTCCCAATTAACAGATGAAGAAACTGAGACAAGAAGAGATCCAGGGGAACAAAAATGCAATCCAAGGCTGTGTGAATCTTTCCTGTGTGATCTTATGATTACCCTCTGCAGCCTGCAACCTCTTACACCCCCATTACCATCCATGGAGCCAGACAATGCATGCTGCTTTTGCTTCCCAGTAAGAAATATATTTTATATAGTGATCCAGATCACACTCACACTAACCAACAAGCACCATGCAATAACCATGCACTCTGAAATATGTTATTCTATTCTATTCTATTAATTTTATTTAAAAGAAGTGCTGGATATGACCCAAGAAATTGATTTCATGACTACATTAGTTTCCACTGCTGTATAAAAAATTACCACAAATTTAGTAGTTTGAAACAATGCTCATTTGTTATTTTATAGTTATGTAGATCAGATGTACAGGCACAGCATGAGTAGGTACTCTGCTCAGTGTTTCAAAAAGCTGAAATCAAAGTATAGCTCAGGTCTGTGATCTCATTTGGAGGCTCTGGGGGAGAATCTACTTCCAAGCTCATCCAAGTTGTTGGCAGAATCCAGTTTCTTATATTTGTAGGACTGAAGTTCCCATCTTCTTCTTGGATGTCAGTCAGAGGTCACTCTCTGCTCCTAGAGGCAGTCTGCCATTCACTGCCACATGGCCCACTCCCTATTCAAGGACAACAATGGAGATTCTCCCTTGTATTGAAGTGACGAATCCCTTTCAGTTTGAATCTCTTATTCAGGAAGAGCCCAGTCCCCTTTAAGGGATCAGCTGATTAGGGCAGGCTTACCTTGAATAATCTCTCTTTCTTTCAAGTCAATTTTGGCATATTACAGAAACTAATCATGACAGTAAATCTATCAAATTCATAGTCCCATAAAATATGCAGGATGTATACACCAGGGGTTGGGGATGAACAGGCACCATCTTAGAATTCTGCCTATCACAGTCCACTCTCAAAGGTTTGCATCCTTCCCAAATGCAAATGCATTCCCTCATCCCAATATCCCCCAAAAGTCTCATACCATTTTAGCATCAGCCCAAAGTACATCTCATCTAAATCTCATCAACTCAAGTCCAATATCCCATCATCTGAATAATCTAGATTATTTTTGAGATAATCCCTTCTCTATCTTTGGCTTCTGCTGAGACAGTTCAGAAAGAGCACCTTTAATCTTCCTAGAGGCCCTCTAGTTTGGTTGAGAAGATCAGTGAGGTACACACATAATCTCTAGAAAGAGCATTTTGTGTGACTGAACACTGATATTTTGTCTTTCAGAGGTTTTATCAAAAGGTTGTATAGCCACACTCAGGTTTTTCTCTATTCCACACTTTTGGAAATAATCTCTTAACTTTAACATCTTTTGTCATATAAAGCGGCAAAAAATTTTGAAAATTATTAGTCCTGGTTTCTTCATGTTATACAGTTGTATTTTACTATAAACAGCAATAAGAAACCAGTCTGCACATTCAATCCTTTTTTGGAAATCTCCACAGTCAAATAACTAAGTTCATTGTTTACAAACTCTGCTTTTCACATAACTTCAGGAAGAAATTTCAGTAATAACCCTTCTACTATGTAACATTTTGCAGTAATATGTTCTTCACTTCCTTCCTCACCTGCAGCATCATCTGAGTCCAGATTTTGACTAGCAGTATGTGAGCCCTCACCAACAGCATCCTTAAAGTCCAGATTTGTATTAACAGTGTGTTCAAGAAAATCTTGGCTTTTTTATTGTGCTCTTCAAAATTCTTGCAGACTCTGTCCACTACCCAATTCCACATTTTTAGGTATATTCCAGCAGTACCCCACTTCCAGATACCAAGATCTGTATTTATTTTCTATTGCTGAATAATAAATTACCATATACTTAGTGGCTTAAAACAACAACCATTTATTATCTCACAATTTCTAAAGGTCAGAAGTCCAAGGATAGCATAACTAGGCTCTCAACTGAGGGTCTCATAAGGCTTAAATCAAGGATTTGGCCAGTACTGTGATCTCATCTGAGGCTTGGGGTTCTCTTCCAAGCTAATTTTTTTTGCAGTATTCAGTTCCTTGTGATTGTAGTACTAAGGTGCATGCTTTCTTGCTAGATGTCAACAGATGGCTGCTCTTGGCTCCTGAGGTTGCCCACTATTCCTTGCCACATAGCCCTCTAAAAAATGGTGGCTTTATCCTTTACAGACAGCAAAACAACAGGAGAATATCTCTGGCTTTGAATAGCTTCACCATGAATAACCCAGTCCTAGGGTCACATGGTTAGGTTAAGCTCACCCATATAATCTCCCTATCTTAAGGTCAACTAATTTGGAACCTTAATTATATCTGCAAGGTCCCTTCACAGAAACATAAAAATTAGTGTTTATTGAATAACTGGGAAAAGATGTGTATAAACCAATGTCCAGGGATCCTGAGGATCATCTTAGAATTGTACCTACAATAATTACTAATGGTCTGCAAACCACAGTTCAAAAAATATTGACATTCGTGATAGGGTGGGTGTGATGGTTTGAAGCTGTTATGTACCAAAGAAAAGATCATATTCTTAAAGATAATCCATTCCTGTGGGTGTAGATCTATTGTGAATAGGACGTTTCAACTAGGTTATTTCAGTTGAGGCATGCCCTGGATGGGTCTTAATTCTCTTGCTGGAGACCTTTATAAGGAGAGGAAACACACAGAAAGAAATACAGAAGGCAGAGAGGAAAAAATCCGTAGAAGCTGAGAAAGAAAGCCACGGTCAAAGCAGCCAAAAGCTGAAAGCAATGAAACCCAGGTGAGAGAGACCAGCAGACATCACTTTGTGCCTTGCCATGTGACAGAGAAGTCCTGGGTTGCCAGCAGCTTGTCTTCAGGAAGAAGGTATTGTGTTGATGATACCTTGATTTAGACATTTTCATGACCTCAGACTGTAAGCTTGTAAACTAATAAATTCCCATAACTAAAAGCCAGCCCCTTTCTGGTATATTGCATTTCATCAGCTTTAGCAAACTAAAATAGTGGGGGGGGGAGTGAAAGTGGAACAGAACAAGAAAAAAGGAGTGAAGGAGAAGTGGGAGAATAGACATATAGAAAATAGAGATTCTTGAAGTGGAAAGATATGAAGAGAATTAGTCCTCACCAGTTGTATCAAGGGCCACTTAATGACTAAACCCATTTACCTTGGGGTCTAAGTTTCCCATCTGATGCTCTCTAGTCTAGTGATTCATGAGTAAAAGAAGCATTTTACCTTAGTAGATATGAAGTTAAGTATACAAGTCATAAGACAAACACAGCAGATAGGCTTAAGATATCTTCAATTAGGTATTTCATTTTTTCTGTCACATTCCATACTATTAATCCCACTGCAGGTGGAAGATATATTTCACTGTGAACTTAATAACCTAGTGCTTGCTAAGTAATCCAAATAGTTTGATATTGTCTTATATGAGAGTAATATAATTCACTTGATGCTTTTGCTGTTTTTTGATATTATTTATGCATTTGTATTTATCTATTATAAATAGATTAAAAAGCATGTGCTGTGCTGGAGATAATAATGCTAACTCAGCTGGAATATTTTAAATGCCTATCCACATGATACGTGGTTCTAAAGGATATCAGCTAGAAAATCAGGTACTTAGAATTTTTATTAAACATTTCTTCATTTTAAAAATGTCATTTATGAAAAGAAGCAGGAAATTAATATTAAAAAATGGCTAGGATACTGCATTCCAGACCTATCTTGGAGTTGTGATTTACACAAAATGAAGGGTTTGAAATTGTAAGTTCAGTGGGGAGGTGAATAGGGTCTGGAAAATAAAAATAATTGAGGAGTAATAACCAGAGACAATACTCAACAATCATTGCAAATAAACAAGGGGAAAATGAACTTTTTTAAAAAATTCACTCAGATGTGATATGAGTTACTTAATTTTTTTCAATTTTTCATCACTCAGGCAACTTCCTTTGTGAAATTACAATGACATCTGATAAACCCCCATTCACCAGATTCTTACCACTAAGTTTACCTCTAAGTCAAGTATAATAGCCCCAGGATATATGTCAAATATGTATCTATGGCCTTACTATAATTAAAATTTCATAAACCATTCCTTCCTGAAGTCCTTTCAGAAATATTTCACACAGACAACAACCAGAAAAGAGTGGGGGTAGCTATACTAATATCAGACAAATTAGAATTAATGGAAAACAATTAAAAGAGGCAAAAAAACAATTAGAATTAAATGGAAAACAGTTAAAAGAGGCAAGGAACACTGTGTTTTAAGAAAAGAGACAATTCATCAAGAAGACACAGCAATAGTAAATATTTGTGTACCAAGCCAGAGTGCCACAAAATACATGAGGTGAACACTGGCAACACTGATGTAGAAGTAGACACCACTTCAACAATATTGGGAGACTTCAATACACCACTCTAGTCAATGGATAGAATATCTAGACAAATTATCAGTATGGAAACAGAGATCTTGAGTAGTATGATAAATGAATGAGACTTAACAGATATTTACAGAACATTGCACCCAACGAGGGCAGGATATATATTTTTCTCAAGTGCTCATGGGTCATTCTGCAGGACAGACTACATGTTGGGCCAAAAGTAAGTCTCAATACGTTTAAAAAGATAAAAATTATACAAAACACTTTCTCAGATCATTATTGAATGAAGTTGGAAATCAATAATAACAGAAGGATGGACAATTCACAAATATATGGGGACTAAACCAAACACTCTTAAACAACCAGTGGGTTAAGGAAGAAATTACAAAGGAAATCAGTAAATATGTCAAGGCAAATGAAAATGAGAACAAAAATATCAAAACCTATGGGATGAAGCAAAGGCAGTGCTGAGAGAGAAATTTATTGCCTAAATGCTGATATCAAAAAAGAAGAAAGAGAAAAATTGATGAATTATGGTTCAACTGGAGGAACAAGTGAAAGAAGAACAAACTAACCCAAAGCAAACAGAAGGAAAGACATAACAAAGATCAGAGCAGAAATAAATAAAATTGAGAACATGAAAACAATAGAGAATCAACAATAACAGAATTTGATTCTTTGAGAAAATCAGTAAAATCTATGGACCTTTAACAAGGCTGACCAAGAAAAAAAGAAGGAGGATGCAAATAATTAAAATCAGAAATGGAAGCAGGGACATTATTGAGTCTGCAGAAATAAAAGAGATAATGAGAGGATCCTACAAGCAACAATAAGCTAAAAACCTAGATAACTTAGATGAAATGGACAACTTCCTAGAAAAGCATATACAGACAGCATTGACTTGAGAAGAAACAGAAGACCTCAACAAACCAGTCACAAGTAAAGAGATTGAATCAGTCATCAAAAACATCCCAAAAAAGGTGTTCTTTTTTATTTTTATTTTTTTTTATCTTTATTCTGATTCTTTCTGGTGTAAGGAAAATGTTCAAAGATAGTTTGGGGTGATGAACGCACAACTATAAGATGGTACTCTTATAGTTGATTTGTACACCATGGATGATTATATGGTATGTGAATATATCGCAATAAAACTGAATTTTTAAAAAAAATCCCAAAAAAGAAAAGTCCAGGAACAGATGGTTTCACATATGAATTCTACCACGCAATCAAGAAATAATTAGTACAAACCCTGCTCAACTCTTCAAAAAATTGATGAGGAAGGAGATCTACATAGCTTATCCTATGAAGCCAACAACACCCTAATAGCAAAGCCAGACAAAGATACTACAAGAAAGAAAATGAAAGACCAATCTCTTTAATGTGTATAGATGCAAAAATCCTCCACAATTGCTTGCAAATCTAATCAATCAGCACATTAAATGAATTATACACCATGACGAAGTGAGTTATATTCCAGGTATGCAAGGGTGGTTCAACACAAGAAAATCAATTAATGTATTACAGCACATCATTAAGTCAAAAGGGAAAAAACCACATGATCATCTGGATTGATGCAGAAAAGGTATTTGATGAAATTCAGCATCCTTTCTTGATAGAAACAATCCAAAAGATAGGAATAGAAGGAAACTTCCTGAGCATGATAAAAGGAATATATGAAAAACCCACAGCTAACATACTCAATGAAGAAAGACTGAATTATTTCCCTCTAAGATCAGGAACAAGACAAGGATGCCAACTGTCTCCATGGTTATTCAACATTGTGCTAGAAGTTCTTGTGATAGCAATTAGGTAAAAAAAAAAAAAAAAAGAAGAAGAAGAAGAAGAAGAAGAAAAGAAATAAAAGGCATTCAAATTGGAAAGGAAGAAGTAAAACCTTCACTGTTTGCAGGTGACACGATCCTATATGTAGAAAAGCCTGAAAAATCTACAGCAAAACTACTAGAGCTAATAAATGAGTACAGCAAAGTGGCAGGATATAAGATCAACATGCAAACATCAGTAGTGTTTCTAAATGATAGTAATGAGCAATCTGAGGAGGAAATCAAGAAAAGAAGTCCATTTACAATAGCAACCAAAAGAATCAAATATTTAGGAATAAATTTAACCAAGGCCATAAAAGACCTATACACAGCAAACTACAAAATATTGCTAAAGGAAATCAAGGAAGATTTAAATAAATGGAAGGACATACCATGTTCATGGATTGGAAGACTAAGTAGAGTTAAGATATCAATTTTACCCAAATTGATATATATATTCAATGCAATGCAAATTTAAATCCCAAAAACTTACTTTGCAGAAATAGAAAAACCAATAGCCAAGTTTTTGTGGAAGGACAGGGTGCCGTGAATAGCTAAAAATAGCTTAAGAAAAAAAAATGAGGTGGGAGGTCTCACATTACCTGACTTCAAAGCATATTACAACACTGCAGTGGTCAAAACAGCCTGGTACTGACATAAAGATAGATATACTGACAAATGGAATTGACTTGAGTGTTCAGAAATAGACCCTCTCATCTATGGCAATTTGCATTTGATTAGGTGGTCAAGTTGACTCAAGTGGGACAGAGCAGCCTCCTCAACAAATGGTACTTGGAGAACTGGGTATCCATATCCAACAGAATGAAAGAGGACCCCATCTCACATGTTGTACAAAAATTAAATCAAAATGGATCAAAGGCCTAAACATTAGAGCTAAGACCATAAAACTTTTATGAGAAAATGTAGGGAAATATCTTAAAGTATTTGCAATAGGAGGTGGTTTCCTAGACCCTACAACCAAAGCATGAGCAGTGAAAGAAGAAATAAATAAATGGGATCTCCTCAGAATTGAACACTTTTTTGCATCAAAGGACTTTGCCAGAAAAGCAAAAAGGCAGCCTATACAATGGGAGACAATATTTGGAAACCACATATTGGATGAGGGTTTAATATCAAAAATATAGAAAGAGAGCCTCCAACTCAACAACAAAAATACACACAACCCAATTTAAAAATGGGCAAAAGACAGGGATAGACACTTTTTCAAAGAGGAAATACTAATGGCTCAAAAGCATATGAAAAGATGCTCAACTTCAAATCAAAACCACAATGAGATATATCACACCTAGTAGAATGGCCATTATTTTTAACAAAATAGAAAACTACAAGTGCTGGAGAGGATGTGTAGAAATAGGTACACTTATTCACTGTTGGTGGGACTGTAGAATGGTGCAGCCACTCTGAAAGACAGTTTAGTGGTTCCTCAGAAGCTAAGCATAGAATTGCTGGGTGATCCAGCAATCCCATTACTAGATATATACTCAGAAGAACAGAAAGCAGGGACATGAACGAACATTAGCAAACCTATTTTTATTGTGGCATTATTCATGATTCCAAAAGATAGATAAATAAACTATGGTATATACATATGATGGAATATTGCACATTTGTAAAATGGAATAACTTCACGATGAATGCAACAACTTGGTTGGACCTTGAGGACATTAGGTTGAGTGAAATAAGCGAGAAGAAACAAAAGGACAAATAATTTATGGTCTCACTAATATGAACTAACTATAATGAGCAAATTCTGAGAGTTGAATTTCAGAACATAGGTTATTAGGAGATAGAAAGAGTGTAGGGATTGAGCATTTGATGATGAAGGAGTACAGAATGTTCAACAGGATTGATTGTAAAGATTCAGAAATGGATAGCACAATACTGTGTGAAGGTAGCACAATATTTTAAGTACACTGAACAAAGATGAGTGCGAAGGCTAGAGTGTAAAGGCTTTGGTTGAAGGCTAGGGTCACGTATAACACCAGAAGGAAAGATAGAGGATAAAAACAGGGACTGTATAACTTAGTGAAACCTAGAGTGGACAATGGTGATTAAATGTGCACATATAAGAAAGTTTTTATATGCGGGAGAACAAATGAATGTCACAAGGTGATAGTATATGGAAATGGTATATGGGATGGTATATGAAAAAAATATAATTAATGGTTTATGGTATATGGAAATGGTATATGGTATATGGAAATGGTATATGGAAAATATATAATTAATGCAAACTAGAGTTATAGTTAACAGTAGCATTGTAATATTCTTTCATTAATTGTAACAAAGACAATATACCAAAGCTAAATGTCAATAAGAGGAGGATATAAAGGGAGGGGTATGAGATTCTTGTTGTTGTTTGTTGTTTTTTTCTTTTTCTTTGCAGAAGAAATTGGAATGTTCTCATGTACATCACGGTGGTGAATGCATAACTGTGTGATTATACCAGCAGCCATTAATTGTACACTTAGGATGGATTGTATGGTGTGTGAATAAGAATCTTGCAAAGAATAAACCTAAACCTATAAGTGCTGGAGGAGATGTGGAGAAGGTATATTTATTCACTGTTGGTGAATGTCAATCAATGGAACAGACTATAGAGTCCAGAAACAAATGCACACTTAGATGTTCAATTCATTTAAACCTAGTTGCCAATAGAAAAAAAAAAAAAAAAACCATGAACATGGTCCCTCACCTCAAACTGTATGCAAAAATCAACCTAAATATAAGGAATAAAACTGTTGAACTCTAAGAATGAAATAATCTCCAAACAAAAAGTTTAATTTTAAAAAGTAATTACGAACAAGGAATAACATAATACAATCAATTCCTTCCTGAATATGACCCCTCCTATACCATTACCTACTTCTATATAGAATATAAAAATTGACACATATTGTCAACTCAGAATTAGGAATCTTCTTTTTCATAACTCATCATATTTCTGAAGAGTCAATCAGCAAGTGGAGTGCAAGTTCATTAAAACTGTAGTCACAAAATTATTGAAACACTAAATAATCAATGGTCACTTAAAAATAGAAATACATATGCTTTTTTTCCCATGAGTTTTTGTTCATTTTAGAGCTTAAAACCATTTGGTAGTAGTGAAATTAGAGCACCCAAATTGCCATATGGTAGATGAATACACTTTGTATCTAAATCTAACACAGGAATCTACTGCCCTGTCCCTCTAAGTACAGGGATATGTACAGCATGACTTTAAATGAAATCCAAGCACCCACCGTTTTTCTATGGTTAGCTCAAGTGCAGCTACCTGCAGAGCAAAGTAACATGTAAGGTCTAAACTAGTCTATTCTTGGTGAGAACATTTGCTACTCACACTTATGCTGGGAGAGGAAATCTCACTGCAAAACAAGGCTCTCCTTGCAGGTGGAGCAGGCAAACCCTTGCTAAGACTAAAATTCGGGGCTCACAGGCTCTCTGCCTGAAGCAGGTGATATACATTTTCCCAGAGTCTGAGTTTTCTAGCAATCGCAGTTCAAGGCCAGGGAACCCTAGGCACACAAAGAATACTAAGCAGTCTATTAAAACTACTGAACCAGGCAGAGCTGCTGCTTTAATCATTAGTTTACTAATGAAACAGGATGGTAATTACTGTGTCTCTTGTGGGAGCTAACAACAATAATCCTATCAGGTCATCTCCTGTAGTGTGTGTGATTCATGTCCTTAAGAGTCATGCATCTTAACTGACTGACCATACATAGATGTTTATAGGATGGTTGTGTGAATTAGTTATAATTAACACATGAAAGGAGACAGAAAGGAGAAGAGACATGACTTTCTAACTAACAAACAAAGAATAAGCATTATTTAATTAGTTAACATTGCTTATTTTGTTGTGGTAGCTGAGCAGCAAGGCCAGGACAACCATGACTTTGCATCTCAAAATTAAGACTGAATAGTTATGAATCAAAGGGTTTGTCTTTCGTTTGGTTGTTTATATGTTTTGGATGATTGTGCATAGATGCATTTTCCTGATCTAAACAAGACAAGGTTTCCATGATAGGTGTTGGGGTTTCTTGCTGCAAGAAATGTTTAGAAACAGAAAGTAGCTGTTTTCTATTCCCATCTCTTACTGAGGTATATTCATGTATCTACAGTAAGATTCACATTTCCACTTGTTTTTCCTAAGGCAGATAGGAATTCTGGGTTGTAGTAAAGACAATATAGGCAGATTCTTGTGGCATAAAAAAAAGAAAAGCATTTCCAAATTTGTTATACTAAAACTAGGTTTGAAGTTTAAAATGAAATGGATGTCCAATTGACACACAAAGCTAATGAAAGGGCAACTTTCTGTAGAAGTGTGTTGGGTGATTTATTTTTCCACCATCAATAATATCTGCTCTCACTCCCCTCATAACAAATAATCTAAGTCCTGGATCTAGAAGCAGAACTCCTATTACCATAGATCTTATCATGGAGGCTCCTATTAAAAATTGGTCCTAAAAGATATCCCTACCTCACTATATGAGGAATGAGTCCTTCTATGTTAAAGACTCATGAGTAGGCATTACACAGTTCCCATTACCCTCAATCCCTTCCAAAAGGCAAACCTCCCTCTTTTATGTTCTTGTATATTTTTTATGTTCCTGGAAAATGAGGTTAAGACAGATCCTGCTCAGAATTATTTGTCATGTAGTTCCTCCAGACACCAATCAATTCCAGATCACAAATTCATAACCAAACATGGCAGTTAGAAGACTAAACAAAACCAAACCCCAAACTAAACAAAGGAAAAAAATGAGAAAAAGAAAGAAAACTGACTTAATAATAATAAAATTTTCAACTAAACCAAGCATTGCTTTGGATAGATGAGGACATGTAAAGAAAGAAACATCTGTATTAAATAGAAAAAATATTCACTCCAGTGGTGAGTTTGAAAGGGACAGAACAGTAAAAATTGAACTTTATGATGAGACTGAATAAATCTTTAAATTCAGGTATGAAACATGTCCTTTGAAATGCAATGATGTTCTGAAATTTCCTTAAGAAAGGGAAATTTTCTTTATGATTTGGAATTTCTAAAAGACAATACTGACCCTATGATATGGCTGGTAAGGTTAGAAAAAGGAATATAATTTTGTGTTGGCTCTTTCCATTCACAACATGAGATATTGGACACTACTAATGAACAATCAATATGATTTCTATCACTATAAATTAGTTCACTAGCTCAAGAATTTTATGTAAATGAAATCACATAGAATATACTCTTTTATGGATTTTTTTCACTTGGCGTAATGATTTTGAGGTTCAGATATGTTGTTGCATGTATTAATACTTTAATCCTTAACATAATGGAAAAGATAAAATGAATTAAAATAATGTAGAAAGAACTAATAAAAATAAATACTCATAGATTAAAAACTTGAAACAGTACAATTAATAAATAAGTTTATTAATAATGGGTTTGTTCTTGGAATAAAAAAACTATTTAATATTGGGGAATCCATCAGTATAATCTGTCATATAACAGAGATAAGGATAAAAATATTATAAAACAATTCAAAATTTCTGCATTAAAACCTACAAGACTGGTAGATAAGTGGTTGCCTGGGGATGGGATGGAGGGAGGAATGGATTACAAAGGGGTACAAAGAAACTTTAGGGTGTGTTGGAAATATTTGTTATCCTGAATGTGGTGATGGTTTCATGGGTATGTACATATGTCAAAACAGATTAAATTGTACCTTTAAATATGTGCAGCTTAGCATACCTCAATTATCTCTCAGTAAAGTCAAAACAAATAAAAGTGAATATTAGAATATATAAATATAAATATACATATACATAAACACACACACACACACAATGCTCACCACCAATCCTTATGCTGATGTCTTGGTAGTTACTTACATTTTTATCTACCTAAATTGATCTTCAAGTATAAAGGCAGTAGACAAATTGTTATGAGCATGAAAGACATCAGAATTTTATTCCTCTGAGAACTTCTTAAGGATTCTGCTTGAGAAAGCTTTTCTGAATAATAAACTTTAGTGTTGGATTGAGAGAGGTGTATTAATATCTTCTATTATAACTGTGTTTCCATTTAGCTGCTCTGTTATGTTGGCTTTCCTTTTAAGTACTGCCAGTAGTTCTGAATTTGAATATCAGTATAAAATCAAAATGTTCTTATTTTTCTAGCTATGTCTTCTAGTAAAGGCCTAGAAATAATGACCAGCCAAATAGTAGACCAGATTGTGATCTTTAAATATCAATCCCTACTGTAAAGATCCAGCTACTTTTGGAGAAATGACTGGTTCCAGGACTGGGCAGGAAACATACAAAATGAGCTTGGAATGTTTTGTCATAGAAGGAAGTAAGAAAGCTATAAAAGACTATTAAGGTCATGACAAAAGAACTCAAGTGGTGCTGTCAGGGGCCAGTGAGAAGTTGGGGGAGTGCCTAAGTGAAAATGATTTAGAATTGGCTGGTGCATATTGGAATTTAGTATTATCTGGAAGGTTTAAATTTTTAGGTTTTTGGAACAAATTTCTATTGGAACATCACAAAAGATCAATCCCAAGAGACACTTGGAAACTTCTTCTTGATTTTGGAAATATGATCACAGATGAAATGTCTAACTGGGATTACTATCAATATAACTTATTACTGTTGATGATAACCTTGATAACCTGGTTGAGGTAGTGTTTGTCAGGCTTCTGATGTAAAGTTACTCTTTTTATCTGTTTTGTTTCAACACTGTACTCTTTGAGGGAAGACACTCTGGTCAGCCCACACTAAAGGAGTGAGGAGTTGTGGTTCCCCTCCATGAGATCACAGTATCTACATAAATTATTTGTAATACTTCTAATGGGAGATTTGTCTCTTCTTCCCCAATTATTTATTCAATCACTTGTTTCTATCACTATGGACTCATGGGTATTTATTTTATATGTTTGGTTACAGTCCAATACTACTTTATATATCTACTTTATAGTCATATTGTTTCTGTTTTGGCTATTAGGTGCTCCTTAAGTTGGCTTCTGTGTTCTTTGACACACTCCCATTAAATGTGTTTGTTTTTTGTTTGTTTGCATTCTTTTTTTTTGTGAGTACATCCTTAATTTATGTTGTTACAATATTCTCCAGGATCATCTTGTATATTTCCTGCCCCAGTCCTAGAATCAGCCATTTTTAAGGAGTCCTAGTTCCTTTTATTGGAAAATGGTATTAGAAACCAAGATCTGGGCACAGGGTGTGCTAATTGCTACTGGGGTGTCATTGCTTTTAGGCCCTCCCAACTGGCAGAGAAATGAAATACATTTGCATATATTAACCTGTGTATATACACATATCTATAAATATTTCTGTATGCAACCAGTTGTATCTATATGAAGTTAACCATGACTTAATACTGACCTCTTAAATTCAAATCCATTACCATATAGATCATTCTAGCTTCCTTCCCTTGTTTATCTGGATATTCTGACCCAACAGTTAGAAACCTGGCTTGCACCACCCATCAACTTAATTGTTCAATGCCAGTATATATGTATAGTGGTATCAGAATCAAATCATTAACATAACCCACTATTCTAGTTTGTTAATTCTGCCAGAATGCAAAACACCAGAAATGGATTGGCTTTTATAAAAGGGGGTTTATTTGGTTATACAGTTACAGTCTTAAGGCCATAAAGTGTCCATCGACAAAGGTTACCTTCACTGGAGGATGGCCAATTGTGTCCAAAAATCCTCTGTTAGCTGGGAAGGCACCTGGCTGGCATCTGCTCCAAAGTTTTGGTTTCAAAATGACTTTTTCCCAGGACATTCCTCTCTAGGCTGCAGTTCCTCAAAAATGTCACTCTTAGTTGTTCTTGGGGTATTTGTCCTCTCTTAGCTTCTCTGGAGCAAGAGTCTACTTTCAACGGCTGTCTTCAAACCACCTCTCATCTGCAGCTACTCTCTCAGCTTCTGTGCATTCTTCAAATCGTCCCTCTTAGCTTTAGCAAGACTGCTCCTTCTGTCTGAGCTTATATAGTGCTCCAGTAAACTAATCAAGGCCCATGCTGAATGGGCAGGGCCACACTTCCATGGAAATTATCCAGAGTTATCACCCACAGTTGGGTGGGGTGCATTTTTATGGAAACAACCTAATCCAAGTGTTCCAACTTAATCCCCACTAATATGTCTGCTCCCACAAGATTGCATCAAAGAACATGGCTTTTTCTGGGGGACATAATATGTACAAACCAGTACACCCACCATGGGAAATAACTTTATAAACTGGAATTAAGTGCTTATTGCAGACCCTTTTATCTTTAATATTATAGATTCCACTTACAGACTTTCCAAAGTTACTTGTCAGCACCTTTCTCCATTCCCCTCAGTGAGATTTTTAAAATATTTATGACACAATTAAATTCTTTTGTCTCAATCTGCATTCCTTATTGGGATTCTCCAAACTCCTAAATGATTTTTTTTAAATTGGCATGCATGAAGGTTCACTCTTTGTGTTGGATATTTCTATGGATTTAAATTTTTTATTTGGTAACATCTATGTAACTCAAAATTTCCATTTTAACCTTTTTTAAGTGACCAATACAGTGGTGTTGATTATATTCACAATGTTGTGCTACCATCACTAGCATCCATTACCAACATTTTATATGGATCCAAACACAAACTATATACATATTAAGCAATAACTCCTCCCTGCCCCTGGTAGCCACTAATCTACTTTCTCTATATATATGACTTTTTATTTATAGATATAAGTGTAATATGCAATACTTGTCCTTTTGTGTCTGGATTATTTTGCTTAAGGTAATGTTTTCATGGTTCATCATGTTGCAGCATGTAATGAACTTTATTACTTCTTATCACTGCATAATATTCCATTGTATGTACATAACACATTTTGATTATCCATTCTTCTATTGATAGACACTTGGACTGTTTCCACCTTTTGGCTATTATGAATAATGCTGCTGTGAACATTGGTGTACAAGTATTTGTTCAAGTTTCTGGCTTCAATTCTTTGAGGAATATACCTAGAAGTGGAATTTCTATGCTCATATGGTAATTCTTTAACTTTTTGAGGAAATCCAAAACTGTTTTCCACAGCAGTTGTACCATTTTACATTCTCATCAACAATATAAAAGGCTTCCAATTACTCTACATACTCATTAGCACTTGTTATTTTTAAGTGCATTTCCCTGTGACTATTTATGTTGAGCATTTTTCATGTACTTATTGACTATTTGTTCTTCTTTTTTGGAGAAGTGCCTATTCAAGTCCTTTGCCAATTTTTATTTGGGTTGTTTGCCTTCTTGTTGTTGAGTTGTCACAGTTTATATATACTGGATATAATACTCTTATTGTATACATGATTTACAGCTATTTTCTCCCATTCTGTAGGTTGTCTTTTCAATTCCTTGATAATGTCCTTTGACGTAAAAAAGTTTTATAAGATTTATGATGCTCAGTTTATCAATTTTTGTCTCTTTATATCTAGTGCTTTTGGTGTCAATATAAGAAATCTGTGCAAAAGTTGTCTTAATGGTATTCCCCTATGTTTTCCTTTAAGAGTTGTATGGTTTCAGCTTTTTTGCTTAGGTCCTTGACCCATTATCAGCTAATTTTTGTATATTGTGTCAGGTATGAGTCCAAATTCATTCTGTTGCCTGTGGATATCCAGTTTTCCCAGAATCACTTGTTATAGGTCAGAAGAAATTTTTTTATTTTTTTTAATGAGTCAGTTCAGGTTATTTTTCTGTTTCTAGGAATTTCTCCATTTCATCTAGATCATCTAATGTGGTGGCCTATAAATTGTTCACGACATTTACTTATAATACTTTTTATTTCTGAAAGATCAGTTGTAATGTTCCCACTTTAATTTCTGATTTTAGTTATTTGCATCTTCTCTCCTTTTGTCAATTTATTGATCTTCACAAAGAAACAACTTTTGTTTTTGTTGATTCTCTATATTGCTTTCACTACATTTAATATATCTATACTTTGCTCTTTATTATTACTTTCCATATATGAAATTTGGGTTTAGGGTGTTCTTTTTCTAGTTCCATCTGTGCTGGTTTGAATGTATTATGTCCCCCAGAAAAGGCCATATTCTTTGATGTAATCTTGTGTGGGCAGACATATCAGTGTTGATTAGATTGTAATTTGAGTGTTCCATGGAGATGTGACCCACCGGACTGTAGGTGATAACTCTGATGAGATAATTTCCATGGAGGTGTGGCCCTGCCCATTCAGCATGGGTCTTGATTACTGGAGCACTATATAAGAGCTCAGACAGAAGGAGCCAGTCTGCTAACAGCTGAGAGGGACACTTTGAAGAAAGCACAGGAGCTGCAGATGAGACACAGTTTGAAGACAGCCGTTGAAAGCAGACTCTTGCTCCAGAGAAGCTGACAGAGGACAAATATACCAAGTAAAACTAAGAGTGACATTTTTGAGGAACTGCAGCCTAGAGAGGAACATCCTGGGAAAAAGCCATTTTGAAACCAGAACTTTGGAGCAGACACCAGCCACATGCCTTCCCAGCTAACAAAGGCTTTCCGGATGCCACTGGCCATCTTCCAGTGAAGGTACCAGATTGCTGATGTGTTACCTTGGACACTTTATGGCCTTAAGACTGTAACTGTATAACCAAATAAACCCCCTTTTATAAAAGTCAATCCATCTCTGGTGTTTTGCATTCTGGCAGCATTAGCAAACTAGTACACCATCTCTTGGCAATCATGAATAATGCCACAATAAACATCAGTTTACAAAAGTCCGTTTGTGTCTAAACTTTCAGTTCCTCTCAGTATATATCCAGCAGTGGAATAGCTGGGTCTTATGGGAAATCTATACTTAGCTTCCCGAGGAACCTCCACACTGTCTTTCAGAGTGGTTGCACCATTCTACACTCCCACCAACAATGAATAAGTGTGCCTCTTTCTCCACATCCTCTCTAGCATTTTTAATTTTCTGTTTTTTTTGGATAATGGCCATTCTGGTAGGTGTGAGATGATATCTCATTGTGGTTTTGATGTGCATTTCCCTAATAGCCAGTGAAACTGAGCATTTTTTCATACGTTTTTGAGCCATTTGTATTTCCTTTTTAGAAAAGTATCTCCATGTCTTTTGCCCATTTTTAATTGGATTGTTTGTCTTTCTGTGGTTGAGTTATAGGATCCCTTTATATATTCAGTATATTAAACCCTTATCTGATATGTGGTTTCCAAATGTCATCTCACATTGTGTAGGTTGCCTTTTTACTTTTCTGACAAAGTCCTTTGGTGTAAAAAAGTGTTTAATTTTGAGGAGATCCCATTTTGCTATTTGTTCTTTGGTTGCTCGAGCCTTGGGTGTAAGATCTTCTACCACAAGATCTTTAAGATATTGCCCTACAGTTTCTTCTAAGAGTCTTATGGTCTTAGCACTAACATTTAGGTCTTTCATCCACTTTGAGTTAATTTTTGTATAAGGTGTGAGGTAGGAGTCCTTTTTCATTCTTTCAGAAATGGATATTCAGTTCTACAAACACCATTTATTGAAGAGGCTGCTCTGTCCCAGTTGCATTGGCTTGATTGCCTTATCAAAGATCAATTGTCCATAGATGTGAGGGTCTATTTCTGAACACTCAATTTGATTCCATTGCTCAGTGTATCTGTCCTTATTCCAGTACCATGGTGTTTTGACCACTGTGGCTTTGTAATATGTTTCAAAGTCAGGTAGTGTGAGACCTCCCACTTCATTCCTCTTTCTCAAGATATTTTTGGCTATTTGGGACACCTTGCCCTTCCAAGTAAGTTTGGCTATTGGTTTTTCTATTCATGTAAAGTAAGTTGTTGGGATTTTAATTGGTATTGCATTAAATCTATAAATCAATTTAGGTAAATTGCCATCTTAACTTTATTTTGTCTTTCAGTCCATGAACATGGTATGTTCTTCCATTTTTTTAGGTCCCGTTTGATTTCTTTTAGCAGTTTCTATTAGCTTTTGTACAAAGGACTTTTGTGTCCTTGGTTAAGTTTATTCCTAAATACTTGATTCTTTTTGTTGCTATTGCAAATGGAACTTTTTTCTTGATTTCCTCCTCTTGTTGCACATTCCTTGTGCATAGGAACACTACAGATTTTTGCATGTTGATGTTGTAGCCTGCCACTTTCCAGTATTCATTGACTAGTTCTAGTAGCTTTGCTGTAGATTTTTTTGGCTTTTCTACATATACAATCATGTATCTGCAAATAGTGAAAGTTTTATGTCTTCCTCTCCAATTTGGATGTCTTCTATTTGTTTTTCTTGCCTAATTGCTCTAGCTAGCACTTCCAGCACAATGTTGAATAGCAATGGTGACAGTGGGCATCCCTGTTTTGTTCCTGATCTTAACAGGAAAGCTTTCAGTCTCTCTCCATTGGGCATTATGTCAGCTGTGGGTTTTCCATTAGTAGCCTTAATCATATTGAGAAAGTTCCCTTCTGTTCCTATCGTTTGAAATGTTTTCATCAGGAAAGGATGTTGAATTTTGTCAAATGCCTTTTCTGCATTGATTGAGATGATCATGTGGTTCTTCTTCTATTTATTGATGTGATGTATTACATGAATTGATTTTCTTGTGTTGAACCAGCCTTGCATACCAGGAATAAATCCCACCTGGTCATGGTGTATAAATCTTTTAATGTGCTGTTGGATTCAATTTGTGAGTATTTTTTGATATTAAAAAACAGGACCCTTTTTTTAGGATTTTTGCATCTATATTCATTAAAGAGATTGGTATAGAATTTTCTTTTTTTGTAGTATGTGTCTGATTTTGGTATTATGTGATGTTGGCTTCATAGAATGAGTTAGGTAAGCTTTCCCAGTTCTTCAATTTTTTGAAGATTTTGAGCAGGATTGGTAAAAATTATTTCTTGAATGCTTGGTAGAATTCACATGTGAAGCCATCTGTTCCTGGGCTTTTCTTTTTTGGGAGCTTTTAGATGACTGACTAAATCTCTTTACTTGTGATTGTTTTGTTGAGGTTGTCTATTTCTTCTTGAGTCAGTGTTGGTTGTTTATGGTTTTCTAGGAAGTTGTCCATTTTGTCTAAGTTGTCTAGTTTATTAGCATATAGTTGCTCATAGTATCTTCTCATTATCTCCTTTATTTCTGCAGGGTCAGTAGTTATGTCTCCTTTCCCATTTCTAATTGTATTTATTTGCATTCTCTCTCTCTCTCCCTCTCTCTCTCTCTCTCTCTCTCTCTCTCTCTCTCTCTCTCTCTCTCTCTCTCTCTCTCTCTCTCTCTCTCTCTCTCTCTCTCTTTCTCTCTCTCTCTTTTGTTAGCCTAGCTAGCAGTCCATCAATTTTATTGATTTCCTTGAAGAACAAGCTTCTATTTTTTTATTCTCTCTATTGTTTTCCTGTTCTCAATTATATTTGTTTCTACTACAATCTTTGTCATTTCTTCCCTTCTGTTTACTTTGGGGTTAGTTTGCTGTTCTTTCTCTAATTACTCCAGTTGAACAATTAATTCCTCAATTTTTGCTCTCTCTTCTCTTTTAAGATAGGCATTTATGGCAATAAATTTCCATCTCAGCACTGGCTTTGCTGCATCCCATAAGTTTTGATATGTTGTGTTTTCATCATCATTTGCCTCGAGGTATTTACTAATTTCTCTTGTAATTTCTTCCTTTACCAACTGGTTTTCTAAGAGGGTGTTGTTTAGCCTCCATATGTTTGTGAATGTTACAACCTTCTGCCTGTTATTTATTTCCAACCTCATTCCATTATGATCTGAGATAGTGTTTTCTATAATATCAGTATTTTTAAAATTTGTTGAGACTTGCTTTGTGACCCAACATGTGGTCTATCCTAGAGAATGTTCCATGAGCACTTGAGAAAAAAGTGTATCCTGCTGTTGTTGGGTGTCATTTTCTATAAACGTCTGTCAAGTCTAGCTCATGTATCATACAATTCAACATCTCCTTTTCTTTATTGATCCTCTGTCTAGATGTTCTATCCATTGATGAAAGCAGTGTATTGAATTCTCCAGCTATTATTGTGGAGTTATCTACTTCTCCTTTCAGTGTTCTCAGTGTTTGCCTCATGAATTTTGGGACATCCCAGCTTGGTGCATAAATATTTATGATTGTTATGTTTCCTTGATGAATTGTCCCATTTATTAATATATAGTGTCCTTCCTTGTCTCTTTTGATTGTTTTACTTTTGAAGTCTTATCTGTCTGATATTATTATAGCTACTCCAACCCTTATTGGTTGTTATTTGCACGAAATATCTTTTCCAAGCTTTCACTTTCAACCTATTTTTGTGATTGTATCTAAAGTGAGTTTCTTGTAGACAGCATATAGATGGGTCCTGTTTTTCAATCCATTCTGCCAGTCTGTGTCTTTTTATTGGGGGGTTTAATCCATTTACATTTAGTGTTATTACTTTAAGGGCAGTACTTTCATCTACCATTTTGTTTTTTTGGATTTTATATGTCATATCTTATTGTTTCCTCTCTCTCTTTTTACCTTTCCTGATAATCTTCATTTCTGAACTGTTCTCCAACTCTCTCTCCCTTGTCTTTTCCTATCAGCCTGTAGCACTCCTTTTAGTATTTCTTGTAGTACTGGTATCTTATTCACAAACTCTTTCAGTGTCCTTTTTTCTGAAAATATTTTAATCTCTTCCTCATTTTTGAAGGACAGGTTTGGTGGATATAGAATTCTTGGTTGGCAGTTTTTCCTTTTCAATATCTTAAATATATCTTGCCACTGTCTTCTTGCCTCCATGGTTTCTGTGGAGAAAGCTGTACACAGTCTTATGGAGCTTCCCTTGTATGTGATGGATTGCTTTTCTCTTACTGCTTTCAGAATTCTCTCTTTCTCTTTGACATTGGACAATCTGTTCACTAAGTTTCTTGGAGTACATCTATTGGGGTCTATTCTGTTTGGGGTGTGCTGTACTTCCTGAATCTGTAATTTTCTGTCTTTCATAAGAATTGGGAAATTTTCAGTGAATATTTCCTCTATTATTCTTTTTGCCACTTTTCCCCTCTCTTCTCCCTCCAGGATACCCATAACACATATATTCATGCATTTCACATTGTCACTCAGCTCCCTAAGACCCTGCTCTTATTTTTCCACTTTTTTACCATCTGTTCCTTTGTGTGTGTGAATTCAAATGCCTTCTCTTCCAGCTCACTGATCCTTTCTCCTGCCTGTTCAGTTGTACTGTTGTGTCCCTCCATTGTGTTTTTCAGCTCCTCCATTGTGGCCTTCATTCCCATAAGTTCTGTCATTTGCTTTTTCAAGTTTACAAATTCTTCTTTATGTTCATCCAGTGTCTACTTTATATCATTTATCTCTTTTTGCCATATCTTTTCTCAGTTCATTGAACTGATTTAGCATTAGTTGCCTCAACTCCTGTATCTCAGTTGAACTATTTGTTCCTTTTGCTGATCCATATTTTCATGTTTCCTTGTATGGCTCATTAAATTAAGTTGTGTAGGCATCTGATTTTCTTGATTAGTTTATTCTGGAGCTCATTTTCACTCTTTTACATGGGGTTTTCTTGGTGGTTGGTTTTGTTCTCTGACCTTTGTTGTTCAGTTCAAGTTATTCCAAACCCCTAACTTAGGTTCTATTTAGTTGATCAGAATTTTTAACCTCTTGCTTTCTGTTTCTTGCCCTGCCTCCATATAGCCTCTTTGTGAGAGGGTCTCCTTACATATGGTCCACCCCCATCATGTTTTCCCAGTCTAAAGAGGCCCAGGTCTCATGAGG
This sequence comes from Choloepus didactylus, assembly GCF_015220235.1. Taxonomy (NCBI): domain Eukaryota; kingdom Metazoa; phylum Chordata; class Mammalia; order Pilosa; family Megalonychidae; genus Choloepus; species Choloepus didactylus. The sequence goes on along the minus strand of NC_051334.1, from coordinate 62,520,536 downwards.
AGGATAAAGTTTCCCTGAGAATGAGCCCCTTCTGTGAGGCCTCTAGAATTGGTGCTTTTCCTATCTTGCCCAGCAGGTGGTGCTTGCCAGCCTGCAGCTCCCCCACCAGTGTAAGGAGGTTTGGAGATTTTAGTTCTCCAGGTGACTCTGATCCTGTTGGGGGCATGGCTAACTGAAGCTGGAATCTGAATTCCAGCCCCTGGGGTCTGAGTTCCAAGAAGGAGGGATGCCAGTTGAGCTGGACCTCCCTCCACTCTCTCAATCCTAGGAAATCCAGTTGTCTCCCAGGGACATTATTCCCTTCTCCCCTCTCCTCTTAGGGGCAACTCCAGCTTAATTGCTTGGTCAGCCTGAGTTGCCAATTAAATATGGGGGTTGAGACCTTCTTCAGAAGTAAATCTCAAATTCAAAGAAGTTCTGGGTACTCTGTTCCCCCCAAGTCTAGCCTAGACCTTCAACTTGGGCTTTCTGATAGAAAATAACCACATATGTTACTTTTAGATTAAAAAAATAGAAAAGAAAAACAAGAAGAAAGAAAAAAAGGGAGTTCCTTTTAAGGGCATTTCCCCAGCCTGGACATATTGTCAGTTTTAGAATAGAACACTTTAAGATGTACTTTGAGCTATTGTCTGATGATTACTCTCCAACAGCTTCAATTCTGCCACTACTGGGGGATATTGAAGTGCAAAATGATAAGGAGACAGTGAGAAAAGAGAAAGGACAAAATGTAGGGAGAATAAAGGCTTTTTTTGGAGCCAGGGAATTGTTGCCTGCTTTTACGTGTCCCCCTTCTCAGATCCCAGCCTTTCTTTAGCACCCCCAGCTCCAAATATTAGCTAATTTGTTAATTAATTTTGCAGTTGCAGATGGGTTGAGCCTCCCTTCTTGCCCTCAGCAGATTGTTTTTTTTTTCCCCTTTCAGGGAGCCAGCTTCAAGAGAGTCCATGGGGTCTAGGTGGGGAAGGGTGCCAGACCCCTGGTTGGGGAATTTGCAATATTCACTGCAATCTCAGCTTTTCCTCTGTTGTCTGATGTGTGACTGGTCACTGGAAAGCCCAAAAACACTCTTTCATACAGTTCTTGCATAATTACCAGCTGCTCTAGAGGAGAGACTAAATTCTGCACCTCACCACTATGCCATCTTGCCCTGCCCCCACCAGAATCAAATTTTGAACATTTTCCTTACTCCAAAATAAAAATAAAAGTAGTAAAGAACCCCTAACTCTTTCCATCCCCTTCATCCTTATTTTTCATCTAATTTTTGTCCCCATTTTTCCTTTCAACTGTCCATGCAGTGGATAAAAGGACTGCAAGCCATAAGGTTTTCACAGTCACAGAGTCATGCTATGCAACCTTCATAGTTGTACAATCATCTTCAAGAACCAAGGTCACTGGGTTGCAATTTGACAGCTTCAGGTATTTCCCTCTAGCCATTCTAACACACCAAAGGCTAAAAGGTGATATCTCTATAGCACATAATACCCTCTGGAGTGACCTCTCAACTCCATTTGAAATCTCTCAGCCACTGGAACCTTATTTTGTTTCATCTCCCCCCCTTTTGGTCAAGCAAATCCTCTCAATCCCACAGTACTGGGTCCAGGCTCATCTCCAGGAGTCATTTCTCATGTTGCCAAGGGGAGTCACACCCCTGGTAGTCATGTCCCACATAGGGGGAGGACAGTGAGTTCACCTGCTGAGTGGGCTTAGTGAGAGGGGGGCCACATCTGAGCAACAAAGAGGCTTTCTGGGGGGGAATCCTAGGCACAATTATAAGTGGGCTTAGCATCTCCATTGCAGCAACTAGCCTCACAGGGGAGAGCCCCCTGATCAAGGGCTTGGCCCACCAAATTGGCAGTCCTCAATGTTTGCAGGAAAATCAGCAATAGCCCAGGTGGGGAAATCCAACACTTCCACATTTCTCCCCAGCTCTTCAGAGGGGGGCCCACAAGTACACTTATACTCTGCCCATATCACTCTGGGATGTGTCGGGATGTCACCCCAGCCTGTACAAACTCACCAAATCCTGCTTCCAATTCAAAGCTCCATGCACCTATGCTGTTCAAACAAACTGTACAAGTTAGATTATCTAGTATGCTGTTCTAGTTTGCCAATGCTGCCGGAATGCAAAACACCAGAGATGGCTTGGCATTTATAAAAGGGGGTTTATTTGGTTACACAGTTACAGTCTTAAGGCCATAAAGTTTCCAAGGTAACACATCAGCAATCAAGTACCTTCACTGGAGAATGGCCATTGGTGTCCAAAAAACCTCTGTTAGCTGGGAAAGCATGTGGCTGGCGTCTGCTCCAAAGTCCTGGTTTCAAAATGGCTCTCTCAGGATGTTCCTCTCTAGGTTGCAGTTCCTCAAAAATGTCACTCTTAGTTTTACTTGCGATATTTGTCCTCTGTCAGCTTCTCTGGAGCAAGAGTCTGCTTTCAACAGCCATCTTCAAACTGTTTCTCATCTGCAGCTCCTGTGCTTTCTTCAAAGTGTCCCTCTTGGCTATAGCTCCTCTTCAAAACATCACTCACAGCTGCAGCTGCACTGAGTTCCTTCTGTTTGTCAGCCCATTTATATGGCTCCACTGATCAAGGCCCACCCTGAATGGGTGGGGTCATGCCTCCATGGAAATATCTCATCAGTTATCACCTACAGTTGGGTGGGGCACATTTCCATGCAAACACTCAAAGAATTCCAATCTAATCAGCACTGATAACATCTGTCCACACAAGATTACATCAAAGATAACAGCATTTGGGGGACACAATATATTCAAACTGGCACATATGCTACAGAAAATATAGATCCTGCGCAAATAAACATCTCCTCCCTTGGTATCACATGTAATCTGTGGTTTAGAATCCAGTCAGTATCATCCTTTACTCTTAGGCCTGATTTGCCTTAGTCCTAACCATATCTTCTTCATTTGTATCTCTAATTATAGTCTGAATTCTTTTTCAGCTCTTTCAACAGTTGCCATATGGGATAATACTGACATTCATAGCTGCCAAGTTCTAGCTCTGAGTCTCATGTGTCACACATACACCAAAAGTTCCAGAGTCTGACCAGGCTATACATATGGAGCTCAGTATCTCAGGATTTGGAGATAGCCATTACAGCTCAGGAATGGATGTGACTGCTGAAAGCTTACAATCTAGGGACCATTACAATAAGCATTTTCCTGATAAGCTGTGCTTTAAGATTCAGTTCTCAGAATTTACATATTATATAGTCCATATTAGAGAGGCATTATAGTGTTTGTCCTCTTGTTTCTGGCATGCTTCACTCAAAATGCTGTACTCAAGATCTATTCACCTAGTTGCATGTCTCACAGCTACATTTCTTCTTGTAGCCACTCAATATTCTACTGTATGAATACACTACAGTTCACCTTTCTGCTCATCAGTCAATGTACTCTTAGGCCACCTCCCTCTATTGCAATAGTGAATACTCCCACCATATATACTGGTGCATAAATGTCCATTAATGTCCCCACTCTCTGATCTTCCAAGTATATACCCCAAGTATATATACTTCCAAGTATATATACTGAGGTTCAGGACCTTGAAACTTCCACATACCTAGCTTCTTGTGGGACCACCATACTGTCCTCCAGATAGGCTACAACATTCCACTTCCCCACCAACAGGGAATACATACATCTGTCTCTCCAAGTTCTCTCCAGCACTTTTGTCCCTCTGTTTATTTTTTCCCTGCAATTTTATAGGGGTATATGCAAATACCATGAAATCATCTGCAGTATACAGCCAATTGTTTATAGTGTCATCATATGGCTGTGCATTCATCACCACAATTAGCACTTACACATGCTCGTTACTCAAAAAAGAGAATTGAAACAAAAGAATAATAAAAAGGATAAAAGAAAAAACAAAAATGAGATAAAATACAGCCACAAAGAAAGAGGAAGAAGCAAAAAGAGTAACAAGACAAAAGAAAAAGGGAAAGAAAGAAAAAAATGGAACTAAAAAGCCACAAAAGAAAAGGTTAAAATAAAATAAAATACCATGAAAAGTCAGACATTAATACCAAGAATCCCATAGCCCTCCCTTATACCTCCTCTAATAGGCATTTAGCTATGGTGCCTTGGTTTTGTTACAATTAAAGAAAGCATATTGCAATGTTACTAACTATAGACTCTAATTTGCATTGATTGTGTTTTCCCCCATACCACCCCCTTTTTAACACCTTGCAAAGTTGACATTCATTTGTTCTCCCTCATGCAAAAACATATTTGTATATTTTGTCACAATCTTTGACCATTGTAGGTTTCACTAAGCCACACCTTCTGGTGTCCCACATGTCCCTAACCTTTCTCTTTCAACCATACTCACAGTCCTCTTTGTTCAGTATACTTACATTATTGTGCTACCATCTCCCAACACTGCACTGTAAACCTCTCTCTCCTGTTTTTCCTATCTGTCTGTAGTACTCCCTTTAGTGTTTCCTGTAGAGCAGGTATCTTGCTCACAAACTCCCTTTGTCTGTTCATCTGAGAATATTTTAAGCTCTCCCTCATATTTAAAGGGTAGTTTTGCCAGATATAAAATTCTTGGTTTGTGGTTTTCCTCTTTCAGTATCTTAAATATATCATACCACCACCTTCTCACCTCCATGGTTTCTACTGAGAAATCTGCACATAGTTTTATTAATCTTCCTTTGTATGTGATGGATCACTTTTCTCTTGCTGCTTCCAGAATTCCCTCTTTGTCTTTGACATTTGATAATCTGGTTATTAAGTGTCTTGGTGTAAGTCTATTTGGATCTATTCCATTTGGAGTTCAGTGCACTTCTTGGATCTATAATTTTAGGTCTCTCATAAAGGGATGGAAACTATTCAGTAACTATTTCTTCCATTATTGCCTCTGCCCCTTTTCCCTTCTCTTCCCCTTCCAGGAAACCCATGACATGTACATTCATGCACTCCCTGTTGTCACTCAGTTCCCTGAGTCATCACTCATATCTCTCCATTGTTTTCCCCATCTGTTCTTTTGTGTGTAGGGTTTCACATGACCTGTTCTCCAGTTCATGAATCTTTTCTTCTGTCTCTTGATATCTGCTTCTGTGTGTTACCATTTTGTCCCTCATCTCTTGTGTTGTGCTTTTCATTCCCATAAGTTCTGCAAATTGTTTTTTTTTCAAACTTTCTATTTCTTCCTTGTGTTCACTCAATGTCTTCTTTATATCCTTCATCTCTTTTGCCGTATCTTCCCTCAACTCACTGAATTGATTTTTGAATTGATTTAGGAGCTTTTTTTAATAATTAGTTGTTTCAATTCTTGTATCTCAGTTGAAGTGTAAGTTTGTTCCTTTGACTGAGCCATATCTTCATTTTCCCAGTGTGATTTTTTTGTTTTCAGTTTTCTATGCATCTGGTTTCCTTGACTGCTCCAACCAGATTTTTCCAGACCAGAGAGGCTAAAGTCTCAGGGGAAGCTGTGTATTCAGTATTCCCTGAGGGTGGGTCCTAGAAGATTGATAGACTTTGCTGTGATGTTGCTAGACTCTGTGCTTTCCCTGTCCAGCCCAGCAGGTGGCACTTGTCAGCCCACAGCTCCCCACCAGTGAAAAGATGTGTGGCCACTTTAATTCACAGTGGACGCTGACCTGGCAAGAGGGGCTGAAAGTGTCAGAAGCCAAGTGGTTGTTTCTGATTTGTTCATTTTCCCCTGGGCCTTGGGGTCTGAATTATCTGAGAGAGGGGAGCCACTTGAGCTGGTCCCACCCCCTTTTTCTTAGGGAGGATACACCCCCCTAGGACTTTGTCTTCTCCATTTTAATCCCCCCTTTGTCTTTCTGGCTCTGTTAACTCCACACTTGCCTGAGTCAGCAGGGAATTGAAGATGCCTGAGGCTTTCTCTAATGGGCTACTTAGAGTGTGAGAAAAAAATGGGAAAATAGCAAAAGCCCCTTTTCAGAGCCAGTCCTCAGCCCCTCAGTTTTCTTGGGACATAGCTTCCTTCCAGTATTCTGAAAAGTCTCTGATTTTATTTATTTATGCATTTTTTCCGATCAGCCCTGCCTCCTCCCTGCTGGGAGGAATATGCTTCCTTTCCTGTTCTGTGCTTGTAGCTTGTATTCAATAGTCCAAATGCATTAATTAAAACCACAGTTGGAGCTTGGTTGAGTTACTTTCCCTGTAACCTGTTTCTTTTTTTTCACATGGCAGTGTTTCAGCTCAGCCTGCCCTATCGAGGGGGGAGGAGCTTCAGCTCTGGGTTTGCAAAGCTTTACTTATGATTCTGTGCTAGAATCTCAGCTGCTCCACTCATTCCAGGCTGGTGTAAGATGTGTGTCCATTCATGGATGTCTCCCACCACTTGTTCCAGATTATTTACTAGCTGCTCCTGGTTGTTTTCTAGCTGCTCTAGAGGACTAACTAAATTCCACACCTTTCTAGGCCACCATCTTCTCTTTGTGGTTTTGATTTGCAATTTCCTGATGACTAATGATGTTGAGCATCTTTTCATGTGCTTTCTGGCCATTTTTATATCTTCTTTGAAGAGATGTCTATTCAAGTCTTTTGATCATTTTTAAATTGGGTTGTCTTTTGTTGTTAAGTTAAAGGATTTCTTTATATATTCTGTATATTAAACATTTATCTTCTATGTGGTTTTCAAATATTTTCTTCCATTGTATTGGTTGTCATTTTCCTTTTATGATAAAGTCCTTTGAGGCATAGATAGTTTGAGTGTTTCTTAGAATTGTCCCATTTCATCTAGGTTAATTTATTTGGGTACATTTGTTCATAGTATTCTCTTATAGTTCTGGTTATTTCAGCAGGGTTGGTAGTAATGTCTCCCTTTTCATTTCTGATATTTGTTACTTGTATCATCTCTCTTTTTTCTTTGTGCAACTAATAATATTTCTCAATATTATTGATCTTCTCACAGAACCTTTTGCTTTTGTTGATGCTGTCCATTGCTTTTTGTTTTCTATTTCATTTATCTCTGCTCTAATCTTTGTTATTTACTTTCTTCTGCTTGCTTTCGGTTTAGTTTGCTCTTCTTTTTCTAATTCTTCCTGTTTAGAAGAAAGAAGTCTTTCTTTTTTTGATGTAAGCATTTACTGTAATAAATTTTCCTCTTAGCACTGTCTTTGTGGTATCCTATAAATTTTGGTGGGTTGTATTCTTATTTTCATTCTCTCTAAAATATGTCTTAATTTCACATCTGATTTCCTCTTTAACCCATTGGTTGTTTAAGAGTATGTTGTTTAACTTATATTTGTGAATTTTCCATTTCTCCCACTGTTATCGATTTCTAACTTCATTCTGTAGTGCTCAGAATATATACATTGTATGATTTCAATATTTTTGAATTATTGAGATGTATTTTGTGATATGACATATGATATATCCTGGAGAATGATCCATGTGCACTTAAGAAGAATATATGTTTTGTTTTTGTTGGATGAATTGTTCTACATATGTCTAATAGGTCTATGTTTTAGGGTATCATTCAAATCTCCTACTTCCTTATTGATCCTTTGACTAGATGTTCAATCCATTATTGAAAGTGGTGTATTAAATCTCTTACTACCAATGTAGAACCATCAATTTCTCCCTTCATATTTGTCAGTATGTGTTTCATATATTTTGAGGCTGTACAGTTGGATTCATACTTATAATTGTTACATCTTCCTGTGGAATTGTGCCTTTAACAGTATATAATGGACATTTTGCCCAACATAACTATTTTTGACTTAAAGAATATTTTATCTGAAACTACTATGAACACCTCAGCCCTCTTTTGGTTACTACTTGCATGGTGTGGTTTTTCTTTTTCCATTTGTTCACCCTCAACCTAAATTTATCTTGAATTTAATGTAAGTTTCTTGCAGACAGCATATAGTTGGGTCCTAGTTTTTATCCATTCTTCTAGCTCTTCCTTTTGACTGGAAAGTTTAATCCATTTATATTTCAAGTCACTACTGATAATATGTGACTTACTTCTATCATTTTGCTATTTAGCCTTTGTAAGTCTTATACCATTTTTGTCCCTCACTTCATTAAGGACTACTTTTATATTGGATTTTTTGTGTTTTACCATACTGAGTGCCTTCTCATTTTCATCTGGATATATTCTAATGTGTTTTCCTTGTGGTTACCATGGAGTTAAAATTTAATATCTTAAATATATAACTATCATAATTTGTATTGATACCAAATTAACTTCAATAACAAGCACATATATTTTTCCTATACCCCTCTATCCAACCACCATTTTTATCTTGTTCATACATATATTTGTACATTGCGCATTTAAAGACATGCATATATTGTTACTTTCTATGCATTTGCATTTCAGCACCTGTAGGAAGTAAGAAGTGGAGTTGCATACAAAACAATACACTACAATAATGCTGGCATCAGAATTACCCAAATGTTTACCTTTACTGCAGGTCTTTATTTCTTTTGCTCCTTTAAACCAGTGGCTAATATCCTTTCAGTTCAGTCTTAAGAATTCTCATTATCACTGGTTTTAATGCACATGAAAATCTTTGCCCTCTTTCTATCTCCTGCTGACCTATGCTTTTGACTTTAACTCTCAGAGTTTTCTCATTATAGTTAGTTCATATTAGTGAGACCATATAGTATTTGTCCTTTTATTTCTGGCTTATATCACTCAATGTAATGTCCTCAAGGTTCATCCATGTTGTTGCATGCATCATGAATTTATTCTGTCTTACAGCTGCTTAATATAACATTGTAATATATACCACAGTGTGTTTATCAACTAATCAGTTGATGGACATTTGGGCTGTTTCTATCTATTGCGAATCATGAATAATGTCACTATAAACTTCAGTGTGTGAATGTCTGTTTGTGTGCCTCCCTTCAGTTCTTCCAAGTATATACCTAGAAATGGGATTGCTGGATCATATGGCAATTCTATGTTTAGCTTCCTGAGGAACTGCCAAAGTGTCTTCCAGGATGGTTGCACCATTCTGCAATCCCACGAATAGTGAATAATTGTACCTATTTCTCCAGAACCTCCCCAGCACTTGAAGTTTTCTGTTTCTCTGTTTTTTTTTCTTGATAATGGCAATTCTAGTAGGTTTAAGATGGTTTCTCATTGTGGTTTTGGTTTGCATTTCCTGTTAGTTAGTGAATTTGAGCATCTTTTTATAACTTTTGAGCAATTTGTGTTTCCACTTTGGAAAAGTGTCTATTCAAGTCTTTTGCCATTTTTTATTTGGGTTGTTTATCTTTCTGTTGTTGAGTTGTAGGATCTCTTTATTGATTCTGGATATTAAACTCTTATTGGATATGTGGCTTCTGAATATTGTCTTCCCTTAAATAGTCTGCCTTTTTTGCATTGTAGTATGATTTATTCATTTTTACACCTCAACTCATTCATGTGTTACTATCTGGAATGCCACACTGTCTTTTTTCACCTACTAAATTCTGTCCTTTCTTCATGATGCAATTCAATATCTTCCTTCTCCATGCAGACTTCTCTGACCCTCCCATTCACAGAGATGTGTTTTTGGTTTCTGACTTTCAGAACATTCCCTATGAACCTGCCAATTAATCACATGTATCTTACCCTGTGTTCAAAATTTGAACTTCTATAGTGTATGAAACATAATTAGTTTATGTAAGGGCTCTTGAATGTTGTCATGTTTGTTTCATTTTCTAAATACAGCAATTGTTTCCTGGGCAAAGATGTACCAGGCACATGTTGGGAACACAAAAGAAAACAAGACAGGCATATTACCTACCTCATGGAGTTTTTAACCTGGTAGAGGCAAATATAAGTAAACAATAACAATGAGGTATGATGAGTGGTATGAGAAGGGACAGAAAGAAGGGGACTCCAATCTGTTCCAGAGATGGAAGGGTACAAAAGCACACAGAGAATTCTCCCTGGTTGAAGTAATGTCTAATTTAAGATTTAAAAGATGAATAGAAATTTGGCAGGTTAATGAGGAAGAGGTTAAGAATGTGAGGTGTGGAAAATCTTGAAAGCAGAAGAAACAGCATACACAAGACAACCTAGTAACAAGATAATTAGAGTTTTAGGGGTCAACAGATATTATCTAAGAGATAACTGGGTCCAGATCTTTTGAGGCCTTGTAGACCATGGTAAGGATTTGTATGTTTGGGCTAACAATGTATGTTTTTAAGCATAAGGGTATTCTGATCAAATTCCTAAAATATAATACAGCAGGAAGAAGTTGATTGCTTGAATTAAGGCTATTGTATTAAGGATGGACAGAAGTGGAGACAGTGAAGAGATAAAATGAACAGGACTTGGTAGTAGGCTGGACACTTAAGGGCAGGAACTGTGCCTTTTATGTATATGTATATGTGCCTTTTATGTATATGTATCCCCATACAATCATCCATGATGTACAATCAACTGTTCACAGTACCATACTATAGTCGTGCATTCATCACCCCAATCTATTTTTGAACATTTTCCTTACACCAGAGAGAATCAGAATCAGAATAAAAAATAAAAATAAAAAAGGACACCCAAATCACCCCCCCATGCTGCCCCATTTTCCATTTAGGCTTTATCCCCATTTTTCTACTCATCCTTCCATACACTGGATAAAGGGAGTGTGATCCACAGGGTTTTCACAATCACTCTGTCACCCCTTGTAAGCTGCATTGTTATACAATCATCTTCAAGAGTCAAGGCTACTGGGCTGGAGTTTGGTAGTTTCAGGTATTTACTTCTAGCTATTCCAATATATTAAAACCTAAAAAGTGTTATCTATACAGTGCATAAGAATGTCCACCAGAGTGACCTCTCAACTCCATTTGAAATCTCTCAGCCACTGAAGCTTTATTTTCTTTCATTTTGCATCTCCCTTTTGGTCAAGATGTTCCAAATCCCGTGATGCCAGGTCCAGATTCATCCCCAGGAGTCATATCCTGCATTGCCAGGGAGATTTACACCCCTGGGAGTCAGATCCCATGTAGGGAGGAGGGCAGAGAGATCACCTGCCAAGGTGAATAGCCTGCCTTTTACCTTCTTGAGAAAGTCCTTTGAGGCAAAAAGTATTCAATTTTGAGGATATCCCATTTATCTATTTCTTCTTTCATTGCTTTGGCTTTGAGTGTTAGTTCTAGAAAACCACCCCCTATTACAAGATCTTTAAGATACTTCCCTACACTTTCTCCTAAGTGTTTCAAGGTCTGAGCTCTAATGTTTAGGTTTTGATTCATTTTGTGTTAATTTTTGTATAAGGTGTGAGATAAGGGTCCTATTTCATTCTTTTGTATATGGATATCCAATTCTCTGAGCTCCATTTTGTGAAGGAGCAGTTCTATCCCAGTTGAGTGGACTTAACCACTTTATCAAAAATCAATTGTTCATAGATGAGATGGTCTATTTCTGAATTCTGAGTTCTATTCCATTAGTCATTATATCTATCTTTATGCCAGAACCATGCTGTTTTGACCACCATAGCTTTGTAATATGCTTTAAAGTAAGATAGTGTGAGACCTCCCATTTTATTTTTCTTTCTCAGATGTTTTTAGTTATTTAGGGCACCTTGCCCATCCAAATACATTTCATTATTGGATTTTCAATTTTGGAAAAGTTAGTTGTTGGGATTTGGATTGGTATTGCAATGACTCTATAAATCATTTTGGGTAGAATTGACATCTTAATGGTGTTTATTCTGCCAATCCATGAACACAGTATGTCCGTCCATTTTTTAGGTCTTCCTTGATTCCTTTTAGTGAAGTTTCATGGGGTTTTTGTATATGTCCTGTATATTCTTGGATAAAATTATTCCTATATATTTGATTTTTTGGTTGCTATTGTAAATGGAATTTTTTCTTGGTTTCCTCCTCAGCCTGCTCATTACCAGTGCATAGAAGCATTACTGATTTTTCTGTGTTGCTATTGTATCCTGCCCTTTTGATGGCCTAGCTTATTAGCTCTATTAGCTTTGTTGTAGATTTTTTGGGACTTTCTACCTATAGTACCATGACATCTGCAGACAGTGAAAGTTTTACTTCTTCCATTCCAATTTGGATATCTTTTATTTCTTTTTTCTTGCTTAATTGCTCTAGCTAGAACTTCTAGCACAATGCTGAATAGCAATGGTGACAGTGGGCATACTGTCTTGTTCCAGATCTTAGAGGGAAACCTTTCAGTCTTTGAAAAATGAGTACGATGTTAGCTGTGTGCTTTCTTATATGCCCTTTATAATGTTGAGGAGGTTTCCTTCTATTCCTATCTTTTGAAGTGTTTTTATCAAGAAAGGATGTTGGATTCTGTCAAATGTCATTTCTGTATCTATCAAGATGATCATGCGGTTTTCCCCCTTCAATTTTTTGATATGGAGTATTACATTAATTTCTTTTGTTGAACCATCCTTGCATACCTGCAATAAAACCAACTTGGTCATAATGTATAATTCTTTCAATGTACTGTTGTATTCGATTTGCAAGAATTTTGTTTAAGATTTTGCAACTATATTCATTAGAGAGAATTCTCTGTAATTTTCTTTATTTCTAGTATCTTTGTTTGGCCTTGGTATTAGGGTGATGTTGGCTTCATAGAGTGAGTTAGTTAGCTTTCCCTCCTCTTGAACTTTTCTGAAGAATTTGAGCAGGATTGGTACTAATTCTTCCTGGAATACTTGATAGAATTCATATATGAAGCCATATTGTCCTGGAATTTTCTTTCTTGGGAAACCTATGAAGAGAGTTTCAATCTCTTTACTTGTAATGGTTTTGTTTAGGTCTTCTATTTATTTTCTAGTCCATGTCAATTGTTTATGTGTTTCTAGGAATTTGTCCATATCATCTAAGTTGTCTAGTTTGTTGGAATACAGTTGCTCAGAGTATCCTCTCATTCTCTCTCTTATTTCTGCAGTGTCAGTGGTAATGTCACCCCTCCCATTTCTGATTTTATTTATTTGCATCCTTTCTCTTTTTTTCTTTGTCTGTCTAGCTAAGGGTCCATCAATTTTATTCATTTTCTCAAAGAAACAACTTCTGGTTTTATTTCTGTTGTGTTGTTTTTCTCAATTTCATTTATTTCTTATCTAATCTTTGTTATTTCATTCCTTCTGCTTGCTTTGTGGTTAATTTGCTACTCCTTTTCTAGTTCCTCTGGGTGTGCAGTTAGGTACTCAATTTTTATTTTTCTTCTTTTCTAATACAAGCATTTAGTGCTTTAAATTTCCCTCTCAGCAGTGCCTTCACTACATCCCACAATTTTTGATGTTGTGTTCTCATTTTCATTTGCTTTGAGATATTTACTGATTTCTCTTTTAATTTTTCTTGACCCACTGGTTGTTTAAGAGTGCCTTGTTTACCCTCCATATGTTCATAAATTTCCCAGCCCTCCACCTGGTATTACCAGTTTCATTCCATTATGATATGAGGAAGTGTTTCATATAATTTCACTCTCCTAAAATGTATTGAAACCTGCTATGTGACCCAACATGTGGTCTATCCTGGAGAATGATCCATGAGCACTTGAGAAGAATGTGCAACCTTCTGTTGTCAGTTGCAATGTTATGTAAATGTGAAGTCTTGTTCAATAATCATGTTATTAAAGATCTCTGTTTCATTATTAGTTCTCTGTTTAGATATTCTATCCATTGATGAGAATGGTGTATTAAGGTCTCCAACTATTATTGTAGAATTGTCTGTTTCTCACTTCAGTGTTTCCAGTGTTTGGCTCATGTATTTTGTGACAGTCTGTTTAGGTGCATAAATAATTATGATTATTTCTTCTTGATGAATTGTCCCTTTTATTAATACATGGTGTCCTTCTTTGTTTCTTTTAATTATTTTATATTTAAAGTGTAGTTTTTCTGATGTTAGTATAGATACCACTGCTCATTTCTGGTTCTTGTTTGTGAAGAATATCTTTTTTTGAACTTTCACTTTCAACCTATTTTGGTCCTTGGGTCTAAAATGAGTCTCTTTTAGAAAGCATATAGATGGATCCTGTATTTTTTATCCATTCTGCCAGTCTATGTCTTTTGACTGGGGAGTTTAATACATTAACAGTCAATGTTATTACTGTAAAGGCAGTACTTTCTTCAACTATTTTGTCCTTTGGATTTTATATGTCATCTTATTTTCTCTCTCTCTCTTTTTAGCCTTTAATTTACCCTTACTAATAATCTTCATTTCCATGCTTTCCTCCAAACCTCTTCCTCCTGCCTTTCCTATCACCCTGTAGCATTTCCTAAGGGGGAATACTAAAGTATTTCTTTTAGAGGAGGTCTCTTGTTCATGAACTCTCTCAGTGTCTGTATATCTGTAAATATTTTAAACTCTTGCTCATTTTTGAAGGGCAGTTTTGCCAGATATAGAATTCTTGGCTGACAGTTTTTCATTTTCAATATCTTAAATATTTCATACCACTGCCTTCTCACCTCTGTGGTTTCTGTTGAGAAATCAACAGTTAGTCTTATACACCTTCACTTGTATCTGATGGACCACTTTTCTCTTGTTGCTTTGAGAATTCTCTCTTTGTCTTTGACATTTAATAGTCTGATTGGTTTTGAAGTAGATGTATTTGGATCTATTCTGCTTTGGTTATGTTGCACTTTTTGGGCCTGCAATTTTATGTCTTTCATAAGAGTTGGGAAACATTCAGTGATTATTTCTTCAACTATTCTTTCAATCCTTTTCCCTTCTCTTCTCCCTGTGGGACACCCATAACATGTATATTCATGCACTTCATATTGTCATTCAATTACCTGAGACCTTGCTTCACTTTTTCTATTTTTTCCCTATATGTTTTTTTGTGTGTAACATTTCAGATGCATTTTCCTCTAGTTCACTAATTCTTTCTTCTGCCTCTTTTATATCTGTTGTTTTATGTTTCCATTGCATTTTTCATCTTTTCTGTCATCCATTCCTACAGGTTCTGTCACCTTTTTTGCAATTTTCTGAGTTCTTTATTGTAACCCAGTGTCTTTTTATATCCTTCATCTCTTTTCCCACATTTTCCTTCAACTCACTGACATTATTTAGAAGGTGTGTTTGAAAATCCTTAATTAGTTGTTTCAACTCCTGTATCTTGCCTGATATTTTAGTTTGTTCCTTTGCCTGGGCCATATCTTTGTGCTTCCTGTTATGACTCTTGATTTTTTTATGATGTCTAGACATCTGATTTTATTCATTAGTTTATTCTGGTGGTCATTTTCTCTCTCTTACCTAGGGTTTTCTTACTGATTGGCTTTATGTGCTGTTATTTGACATTTGGTTACACTTATTCCAGACCTGAAGCATAGCTTCTGTTTAGCTGATGAGAAACTTTTCAGCTCTTATTTTTTCTGATTCTTTCCCAGCATATATGCAATGATTTTTGAGATTGGCCTCTTTGTGAAGTAGTTTTACCCCCAGGAAAAAGCTTTCTCTTTCCTCTTTCTCCTCAGGGAATGTTATCTACTGATATTTTTTTTTTTTGCCTGCCTATATTTTTAACATTCCTTTCATTAACTCTAGCAACTTTTACCTGAAGGGCTGTTTATTGGAAGAGTGTGCCCCCAGAAAGGATCTACCCCAGTCAGTTTTTCCCAGACAAGACAGGTCCAGGATCCACAAAGTGGGAGAAATTCAGTATCAATATTCCCTTTCAGTGAGACCAGAAGGGTGCTAATCCTTCCTGTGAAGCCTCCTGAGTCTGTGCTTTTCCTGTAATGCCCAGAATATGGTGCTCTTAAACCCACTGTTCCCCACAGGCCTAGGATGGTACTGTGCTTTTAATTCCCAGCTGACCCCAGCCCTGCCAAGGGTGTGGTTGAGACTGAGGCTGCAAGGGGGTGGAGGGAGCTATTTCAAACTGTTGCTGTTTTCCCAGACTATGGGGTCTGAGTTCTCTAAATAACAGCCATGGCTTTGCTGAGACTTGCCACTCCTTTTCTTGGGGAGGAGCCTCTCTTCAGTCCCCTGTTCCCTGCAGGCTGCAAAAGTTACAGTGACTCTCAAGCATCCCCACTTCTGCCCCTGCAATAGCATGCTTTAGACAGAATCTGGATTCTGCTTTTTGTAGGTTGAAACTGTAGCTGCTATCCCAGCTCCTGAGATCTAAATTCTCTGAATGACAGCTGCTACTTGCACTGAACCTGCCCCCCATTTTCTTGGGGAAGACCCACCCTTTAGGGAAATTTATCCACCACCTGATTAGTTACTTTGCCTCTCAGTCAGCCCTACTTCCATTGCCTATGACTGGGCTGAAGATGGAGACTTATGGCTGCTAGCTGTTCTCAGACCTGGACTCCAACCCCTGGGTTCACCAATCAAGAACTGGAGTTGGTACCCAGCTTTATGTGCCCCCTTTCCTGGGGCACAGATATTTTCCAGTCCTCTGAGCTTAGCCAACTCCAGAAGCCTCTCTTTTTCTGATCAAACTTGCCTCTTCCATGCTGAGAGCAGGGCTGAAACAGACATGAAACTTTCTTGATTGCACTGTAAAATTTTTTGTGCTTGGAGCTGGTTTTCAGCAGTCCAAATTAATTAACCCAATCTGCAGTTGGTGCCTGGATAAGTTTCCCTACCTTGCTACTAGAAGAAAGGACTTCTGTTTTCCACAGTGGAGTAACTTGGAGTCAGCCTGCCATGGCAGTGGGGGAAGGGTATCAGCCTCCACATCATGGAAAGGATTTACTTTTCTTCCTCCTCTTCCCTCAATTTTTGACTATGAGAATATCTTAATCTCTCCATTTTTAAAGAGTCTTGGATATAAAATTCTTGGCTGGCAGATTTTTTTTTCAGTACTTTAAGTATTTAAACCCACTGTCTTCTTGTGTCCATGGTTTCTAATGAGAAACCAACACAATATAATTTGTGTATCTTTGTACATAAAACTTTTTTTCTTGCAGCTTTCATAACTCTCTCCTTGTACTTTGCATTTGATAGTGTGACTTATATATGACAGTGTGTATTTTTCTTGATATTTGTCCTGTTTAGTGTTTTCTAAGCTTCTTGGCTGTGCATGTTCACAACCTTTGCTAAGTTTGGGAAGTTCTTTTCATTATATTTTGGAATATTCCTTCTTCTCCTTTCTCTCTCTTCACCTGATGGGACTCCCATCATGCATATATATAGTTGCACTTGATCTTGTCCTGGAGGTGACTTAGGCTATTTTCAGTATTAAGATTTCTTTTTTTCTTTCTGCTCCTCATTTCAAGTGTCTTGTCTTCAAATTCACTGATCCTTTTTTCTGATAGCTCCAAACTGCCCTTTAAATGCCCCTGGGCATTTTTCATTGCAGTTATTATGGTTTTCAACTATAGTGGTTCTGTTTGGTTTCTTTTTAAAATGTCTATGTCTTTATTGAAACTCATATTGCTGTCATTTCTTTCCTGACATCCTTTAGTTCTTTCTCTGTATTTTCCTTCATCTTCTTGAGTATTTTTAAGAATTTTTAAGTCTTTGGTATGTCAAAATTCTGGTTTTCTTTACTTTATTCTGAATTTTTGTCCTCTTCATTGGGATGGGCCATCAATTACTATTTCTTTGTTTGTCTTGTACTCTTTTGTTGCACAATGCACATTTTCATATTTTAAAATGTTTACTTTGGTATTTTTCCTCTGATATGTCTGTTTCTTTCTTTTGTACTCAGCTGGTGATGAGGCAGAAGTTTTCTTGAGCTTTAGGTCTCCTATCAGGAAGGTCTGCTCAAGGCTTATGCAAGTGTGCAGTGCTTTCACTGTCTTTCTGGGCTTGTCTTGTCCTGGGCTTTTGTTTATTAGCTGTTTTGGAGTTCCCCTATTTACAGGAAATTTTTTGTTCCTTTTGTTTCATAGGAGAATGACCTCCCTCTCCCAGGTGTTTGAAACCAGCAGGCCTTTGCCTCAGACTATCCACCTTTACAGTTTTCTACAGTCAATTCCTTGTCTCAAGACGTTTTTCCCTGGAGGGCAAATTCTGGGAGGAGGGGCACACCTAGAGAACTTCCTCAAGTCAGTCTTTCCCAGATGTAACTGGAGCAGGGACCCATGAAGTGGGTGCAGACTGACTCCAATGGGCCTTTGGGAGGGGTCAGGAAGGGTACCAAGAATTTCTTTGACAGATCCCCTAAGATGAGCTTTCCTGCCCTAAACTGTTAATCCATCTCTTCAATCTGCTGTCCATCTCAGCCCTGAAGAACTGCAGCATCTTCAAGACTCCACCACCACTGCCCCTCTTGGAGGGGTTAAACAATGGCTGCCACCACCATTATCATCACAGGTTTAAATAGTAGCTGCCCTCAGATCCATGCCCCCAGTGATTGGAATTGGATAATCAAAAGCCATGGTCAGTTATCAATCATGCCCACCCTTGTTCTTGGGGATGAGGCTTTCTATAACCCCTTCAGTCTGAACCCCATAGCATCCTGCTGTGACAGTTGAGATTGGGCACTGGTATCCATTACACAGGGAGAGCAGTTTACTCTTATTTCACAGTAATTTATCTGCCTATTCCTTCTTTTTTCCTGGATGCTATGCATTGTACTGTTTGCCTCTGGAATTGAAAAATAGTTGTTTCAGACAGTTTCTGGCTGTTTAATATTTGTTCTGATGGAAGAACTGAGACCTGCATCTCCATACTCCTTCATCCTCCCTGGAAGTTTCACCCCCTTAAATTTTGATATGTCGTGTTTTCATTTTCATTTGTCTCTGAAACTTTCCTATTTACCTTGTCATTTCCCCTTTGACCCATTGGTTGTTTAAAGCAGGCTGATTAATTGTGACATTTCCAATTTTTCTTCTGTTATTGATTTCTAGATCATTCCATTGATGTAGAAGAATATGATTTATTCTTTGTAAATTTGTTTCTTTTGTGACCTACAATGTGGTGTATCCTTGAGAATGATCCATGCTCACTTTTTGCTGGGTGGAGTGTTCTATATGTGTTTCTTATATCTAGTAGTTTTATTGTATTTTCAAGTACACTGTTTCTTTATTAATACTCTGTCTGGATAGAGCATCCATTATTAAAAGTGGTTGATTTAAGTCTACAAATATTATTAAAGAATTTTCTATTTCTTTCTTAAATTCTACTAATGTTTGCTTCATGTATTTTGGGACTATATATTTGTTATAGCTTCTTGATGAATTGACCAATTTATAAACATAAAATATCCTTCCTTTTCTTTTGTAACAGTTCTTAATTGAAGTCTCTTTTGACTTCTGTTAGTGTACATACCCCAGCCCTCTTTTGGTTAATATTTGCATGGAATATTTTGTCCTTCCTTTCACTATCAACAAATTCATACCTTTGATCTAAGTTAAGTCTCCTGTAAACAGCATATATTTGGATCATGCTTTTTATCCATTCTGCAACTCTCTACATTTGGCTATAGTGGCAAATCCATTTATATTCCAAGTGAATAATTTCAATTTTTTTATTAGAAAAGTTGTAGGCTTACAAAATAATCTATAAAATACAGAGTTCCTATATACCACTGTATTATTAACACCTTGCTTAATTGTGGTACATATATTTCAAATCATGAATGAACAATTAATTGTAAAATTAACTATATTCCATCATTTAAAATATGGTTCACTGTTTGTTTTGTAGAGTCCTATGTGGTTTCTTTAAATTTTTATTCCAGTAACATGTATGCAACCTAAAATTTCCCTTTAACCACATTCAAGTATATGATTCAGTCGCATTAAAACATTCACAATTATGTGCTACAATAAAAACCATCTATTATAAAATTTTACAAACAATCCAAATAGAAACCATAATATTTAAGCATTAACTCCCCATTCCCTACCCACAACCCCCCACTGGTAACCTATATTCTAGATTCTGACTCTGAGTTTGCTTATTTTATTTCATTTCAATGAGATCATACAATATTTGTCCTTCTGTATCTTCTTTAATTCACCCAACATGATGTCTTCCAAGTTCCTCCACATTTTGCATATGTCAGACTTCATTCATTTTTACAGCTGGATAATATTAAATTCTATGTGTACCATATTTTATTTATCCATTCATCAGATTTTGGACACTTGGGTTGCTTCCATCTTTTGGCAATTGTGAATAATGCTGCTATGAACATTGGTGTGCAAATATCTTTTGTAGTCCCTGCTAGAAAATATTTTTCCACCTAGAAGTGGAATTTCTGGGTAATATGGTAATTCTATACTCAACTTTTTCAGGAACTGCCAAACTGTCTTCTATAGCAACTGTACCACTTTATATCCCAAACAAAAATGAATGAGTGTTTCTAATTCATCACAATCTCTGCAAAATTTATTTTAATTTAATTTAAAATTTACTATAATTTTCTATTTGTTCAATAGGAGCCATTCTAGTGGGTGTGAAATGGCATCTCATACAGGTTTTGATTTGCATTTCCATAATAGTTAATGATGTTGAGCATCCATTCTTATGCTTGTTGGATATTTTATAACTTCTTTGAAGAAATGTCTATTCACATCTTTTGCTCATTTTTTATGTCTATTTTGGAGGTGAAGTAGGCATGTTATTCCCTTTTAGAGATGAAACACTGAGTCTCCAAGAGGTAAAGTGCTTGCGCCAAGATCACACAGGTAAGTGACAGAGCGTGAGTTTGAACCCCATATATCTGACTCAAATGCTCATGTTCCTACCATTGTACTGGCAGTCAGTTTCCATAACTCTTGGGTTAGACAACCCAAAGGCCCAGGTCCCTTGGTAATGCTACACTCAATAGCCTACATAGCCTGTAAGAGCAGGCCAGGTTTATCATTGTCTGCCTTTCTCCCTTTCTTTCATGTATTCAACAAGTATTTACTGAATATTTACTCTTTGCCAGCAGTGGGTGGGGTTCTGAGGATAAAATAGTGAGAAAAACTTGGAGAAATTAATAAGAGCTTTTGGAGACCCTTTACCTATATTCTTTGCCCACCAACTCAAGGAGAATAGTTTGCTGACTATTGTCTCCTCCCAGGCCAATAAATACCATGGGGCCACTTCCAAGTTCTAAACTTCTGGTGTGGTGCTTCTGAATGCTGCTGAACCTACTGTATTTTTAGGCACTTTGTATCTTCATAGTAAGTCATTTTGAAGCTCTGGCCTTTCCAGCATTCAAAGGCCACTTTTCTCTTAATGAATTAACCTGACAATATTTACTGAGGGAATTTATTGTGAATTGTTGCTTTGTGGGCCTCCAAGTACTTGGTAAGTTCCTTGGAGTTCTTGTCACTAATGTGCTCTGTCTATACAAAGGACAAGATAATCTCTAAAATCTCTTCCAGTTCTGAAAAAATCATGTATCTACGGTGGGGAAGTCCCTCTGAATATTTATTTTTGTTGTTAGTTTGGGTCATTTTCAATTCTTCCAACATGGCTCTGGGCAGTTGCTGTCCCTCACCCTTGTCAGAAGAACCCTAGAACTTGATCCTGGGTCTTCCCATGATTCCTTGTTGTGCCACCCACTGAACAATGCATTGCTTGAGATTAGGCTGGGCCCCTTTTGTATTCACAAAAGCATTAGATTTCCACTTGTCCTGTCAAACTGAGAACTTGTCCTTGAATGATAGTCCTTTAGACTCTTCTGGGGAACATTTTAACAATTCAGAATTTCAGGTCCCATTTCAGACCTATTGAATCAGTATCCTTAGAGATCCCCAAACTGCTCAGCAAGTCTACATCCTATCCTATGTTACTCTTGATATTGTCCATTCTGCATTCAATAGAGCTGATTCAAAGCACAAAGAACATGATCCTGGTTGACTTTTGAGACTAGGACTAAGCTTCTGATCCTCATGATTAGATATGTCTGCTGGATGTTGGGAGGAAATACTGGAATTTCTACTTTGGAAAGAGGAGGGAGGCATACTGAATTCACATGGTAATGCTATTTGTTACCATTTGCTGAGTGATTACTTCATGCCAGATGTTGTAATAAGGGCTTTACTTCACTGGATCATTTAATCCTTACCAGTACTACAGGGAACCCCAGGATTGGGTAAATTCAGGAATTTGTCCAAGTTTACCAGCAAGTAAGTGGCAGACCCAGGATTTAACCAAGGGTCGGCTGATATCAAGGCCTTTGCTTTTTTAAATTTTAATTATTATTTTGTTGAGATTGTTCACATACCATACAATTATCTAAGGATCCAAAGTGTACAATCAGTTGCCCATGGCACCATCATACAGCTGTGCATCCATCACAATTAATTCTTTTTCAAATTTTAGAACATTTTCATTACTCCAGAAAAGGAATAAAGACAAAAAAGGAAATGCAAATCCTCCCATACCCCTAACCAATACCCCTTCCATTATGTGTTCATAGGATTGGTATAGTATATTTGTTACTGTTGATGAAAGAATGTTAAAATACTATTAACTGTAGTATATAATTTTCTCCTATATTCCCCTCTATTATTAACTTCTAGTTATAGTGTCATACATTTGTTCTAATTCATGAGACAGATTTCTAATATTTTTACAGTTAATCACAGATATCGTCCACCACAAGATTCACTGTTTTATACATACCCATCTGTTGACCTCCAACTTTCCTTCTGGTGACATATGTGACTCTGAGCTTCCCCTTTCCACTACATTCACACACCATTCAGCACTTGTTAGTTATTCTCACAATGTGCTACCATCACCTCTGTCCATTTCCAAACATTTAAATTCACCCTATTTGAACATTCTGCTCGTAATAAGCAACTGCTCCCCATTCTTTAGCCTCATTCTATATCCTGGTAACTTGTATTTCATGTCTATGAGCTTACATATTACAATTAGTTCATAGCAGTGAGACCCTCCAATATTTGTTCTTATGTGTCTGTCTTACTTCACTCAATATAGTGTCCTCAAGGTTTCTTCATCAACTCATTTTTAAGACAGTCTTGTTCACACACCATACACTCCATCCTAAGTAAACAATCACTGGTTCCTTGTATATTCATGTATTTAGCACCATTGCCACTATCTATATAAGGACATCTCCATTTCATCCAGAAAGAAAGATTAACAGTAAAAGAAGGTAGCGAGACAAAAGAAAAAGAAAAGAGAAATAGAGAAAAAAACAAAAACATGGCAGCTAGAAAGCAATAAAAGTAAAGATAGCATGAAACTAAAGTAGAATAAAGAGACATCATCAATGCCAGGAGTCCCATATATTTCCCCTATGTCCCTCCCATATGCATTTAGCTTTGGTATATTGCCTTTGTTATATTAAAGGAAGCATAATAAAATGTTTCTGTTAATTATAGTTTCTAGTTTGCATTGCTTGTATTTTCCCCCCAATTCTACCCTATTTTTAACACCTTGCCATGTTGACATTCATTTGTTCTACCTCATGTAAAAACATATTTGCACCATTTATTACAATAGTTGAACACCCTAGGTTTCATATCATTCCTCTTTCATTCTGGTGTCCCACAAGATCATAACCTTCCTTTTTAAACCATGCTCAGAGGCATCTTTGTTCAGTGTACTTACATTGCTGTGCTACTATCTCCCAAAATTGTTTTCCAAACCTCTCAC
The DNA here is from genome assembly GCF_015220235.1 of Choloepus didactylus. Lineage (NCBI taxonomy): Eukaryota > Metazoa > Chordata > Mammalia > Pilosa > Megalonychidae > Choloepus > Choloepus didactylus. The sequence goes on along the minus strand of NC_051334.1, from coordinate 62,497,094 downwards.
ACCTGTCTTTTTCTTTCTGTCTGCAGTGCTTCCTTTAGTGTTTCCTGTAGAGCAGGTATATTGTTCACAAACTTTGTCATTGTCTCTCAGAGAATATTTTAAGCTCTCCCTCATATTTGAAGGATAGTTTTGCTGGATATAGGATTCTTGGTTGGTGGTTTTACTCTTTCAGTATCTTGAATTTATCACCCCTATTCCTTCTTGCCTCCATGGTTTCTATTGAGAAATCTGCACATAGTCTTACCAAGCTTCCTTTATACATGATGGATTGCTTTTCTCTTGCTACTTTCAGGATTCTCTCTTTATCTTTGATGTTTGATAATCTGATTATTAAGTATCTTGGTGTAGGCCTATTTTAATCTATTCTGTTTGGGGTACACTGTGCTTCTTGGAGCCATAATTTTATGTCTTTCATAAGAGATGGGAAATTTTCATTATTTCCTCTATTATTGCTTCTGTCCATTTTCCCTTCTCTTCTCCTTTTGGGATACCAATGACATGTACATTCCTGCATTTCATTTTGTCCTTAAGTTCCCAGAGACATTTCTCATATTTTTCCATTCTTTTCTCTATCTGTTCTTTTGTGTGTAGGCTTTCAGGTGCCTTGTTCTCCAGTTCCTGAGTGTTTTCTTCTTCCTCTTGAGATCTGTTCTTCTATGTTTCCATTGTGTCTTTCATCTCTTGTGTTGTGCCTTTCCTTTCCATAGATTCTTCCAGTTGTTTTTTATGAACTTTCAATTTCTACCTTATGTATGCCCAGTGTTTTCATTGCATGCTTCATCTTTTTGCCATGTCTTCCCTAAACTTTTTGAATTGATTTATCATTAGTTGTTTAAATTCCTGTATCTCAGTTGAAGTGTAAGTTTGCTCCTTTGACTGGGCCATAACTTTGTTTTTCTTAGTGTAGTTTGTAGTTTTCTGTTGTCTTGGAATCTGGTTTCCTTGGTTACCCCAATCATGTTTTCCCAGACCAGAAAGGGCTCAGGTCTTGGAAGGAGGGACTAGTATCTAGTTTCCCTGAGGGTGTCTTAGAAGATTGGTACACCCTGTGAGACTTCAAGTCTCTGTCATTTTTGCCTAGCAGGTGGCACCTGTCAGCCTGTAGCTCCAGACTGGTGTAAGGAGTTGTGGCCTGTGGCTGTTTTCCCACAGGTTCTGGGGTCTGGTTCTCAATGGAACATGGGTAATAGAGCTGGGCCTCCCCTCTTTCCTCTTAGGGAAGATACCCCACTAGGGAGAGGTCAGTAGCATTTTAATAGTCTTTCTACCTGTGCTATTTCCACCATGTCTGGGTCAGAGTGCTGGGAACTGAAAATGGCTGAGGCTTTCTCCACTGAGCTGAAAAAGGGACAGAAAGCCCCCTTCAGTGCCAATCTGCAGCCACCCTCCAGCTCTCCAAGGTCAGCCATAACCAAAAGCCTCTGTCTGCTTCTTGGGGATTCATAACTTGAATTGAGCACTCCATGCTTCTCAACTAAATACCCAGTTGGAGCTCAAGTATGCTATATTTGCTGGCTGAGGAGTGCTTCTCTATAACGCTGTGAGGCTTTTCAGTTTGGGCCATGGGGGAGGGGCCTCCCAGCTTGGATCCACAGTTTTTACATACAGATTTTATGCTGCAATCTCTGGCGTTCCTCCCATTTCAGGTTGGTGTATGGTGAGTGGACAGTCACATTTGTCCCCCCACCCCCTGCAGTTATTCCAGATTATTTACTAGTTCTTCCTGGTTGTTTATTAGTTGTTCCAAGAGGGCAAACTAGTTGCCACTCCTCTCTATGCCACTATCTTCTTCCATCTCCCTGCTCACTTTTTAATTGGGTTGTTTGACTTTATGTTCTTGAGTTGTAAGATTTCTTTATATATTCTGGATATTAAACCTTTATCAGATATATGATTTCCAAATATTTGTTCCCATTTTGTAGGTTGTCATTTTGCTTTCATGTCCTTTGATGCAAAAAAAATTTAATTTTGATAAAGTACCTTTATCTTTTTTTTCTTCTCTCGCTTATGCTTTGGATGCAATCTTAAGAAACTTTTGCCTAATCCAAAGTCCTAAAGTCCCAACGTTTTCTTCTAGGTTTTTTATAGCTCTCACTCTCATACTTAGGTCTTCGATCCATTTTAAGTTGATTTTTGTATATGCTGTGAGGTAGGGATGCACATTCATTCTTTTGCATATGGAGATCCCATTTTCTCAGCATCATTTGTTGAAGAAAATATTATTTTCCATTTGGGTCATCTTCACCTCCTTGTTAAAAATCAGTTTGCCATACTTTGAGGGTTGATTTCTGGACTCAATTCAATTTCATTGGCTATATATCTGTCTTTGTGCAAGTACCATGTTGTTTTACTTACTGTTGCTTTTTAATAAGTTTTAAGATTGGTAAAGGTGAGTCCCCTGAATTCGTTCTTATTTTTCAAGATTACTTTGGCTATATTGGTCTCCTTACCCTTTCATATGAATTTGATGATGGGCTTTTCCATTTCTACAAAGAAGACCATGGGAATTTTAATTTGGATTCTATTGTATTTGTAATTCAATTTTGGTAGAATTGACATCTTAATAAATATTTAGTCTTCCAATCCATGAATACGGAATATCTTTCCCAATATTTAGGTCTTCTCTGAATTCTTTTGCAATGTTTTTTTAATTACTGTGAACATGTGCTGGTTTGAATCTGTTATATACTGCATAAAAGGCCATGTCCTTTTAATCTACTATTGTTGGTGAGATATTTTGATTAGGCTGTTTCAATGGAGATGAGACCTAACCAATTGTGGGTGGGACTTTTGATTAGATTATTTCCATGTGGCTGTGATACTACCCTTTCAAGGTGGGTTTTATTAGCTTACTGGAGTACTTAAGAGAGCTCAGGGAGAGAGCTCAGTGCTAGAAATGTCCCAGGAGGAATAAGGAAGTACACACAGAGGCCCAAAGACATTTTGGAGAGAAGGGCCAGGAGATATCACTATGTGCCTTCCGCATGTGACAGAGGAACCCTGGATGCCAAAGGCCTTTCTTCAGAATCAAGGTATCTTTCTCTGGTGTTGCAGGATAATATAGCTACTGAGGAATCTGATAATGAGAACACTGACTCCTCTCTATGCTGCTCTCATTTACCACCTGGTGCTTTCTTTTCTGATAGTGAAGAACCAGTTATTCCTTCTGATATAGAAGCATATTTAACAGAAATTTTACCCCAGAACACTGAAGTACAATTTCCAAATGATAAAATGTTGAAAGGCCTTACTATAGTAACACAGACAGATGATTCACATCCTTCAAGTCCTACATTAAAAGATTACACTGAAGGAGAAGTTTAACAGTTAAAAGTTGTGAATATTTTCAAGAAAGCAGAAAGCCATTCTCAACCTTCTTAGATATAGATAGATGTAACCATCTGGTCCTCTGTATAAAACAAAAACATGATGAGGATGGTGTGCCAGTTTGAGTGTATTGTGTCCCCCAAATGCCATTGTCTTTGTGGTCTTGTGTGGGGCAGACCTTTTTGGTGCTGGTTGGATTTGCTTGGAATGTGCCCCACCCAGCTGTGGGAGATGATTCTGATGAGATGTTCCCATGGAAGCGTGGCCCCACCCATTCGGGGTGGGCCTTGATCGGTGGAGCTATATAAATGAGCTGACTCAAAGAGAAAAAAGAGAGTGCAGCTGGGAGTGATGTTTTGAAGAGAAGCAAGCTTGCTAGAAAGGAACGTCCTGGGAGAAAGCCGTTTTGAGGCTGGAGCTTTGGAGCAGATGCCAGCTGCCTTCCTAGCTAACAGAGGTTTTCCGGAGGCATTGGCCATCCTCCGGTGAAGGTGCCCAGTTGCTGATGTGTTGCCTTGGACGCTTTGTGGCCTTAAGACTGTAACTGTGTAGCGAAATAAACCCCCATTTTATAAAAGCCTATCCATCTCTGGTGTTTTGCATTCTCCAGCATTAGCAAACTAAAACAGATTTTGGTACCAGAGAAGTGGGGTGCTTTTGCTGCTGAGTTTGCAAATACCAAACATGTTGGAACGGCTTTTTAAATGGATAAGGGGGAGTTTCTGGAAGAGTTGTGAGGAGCTTGATAGAAAAGGCCAAAACTGCTTTAAAGAGACTGTTTGTGGAAATATGGACTCTAAAGATACTTCTGATGAGGACTTGAGCAGAAATGATGAATGTGTTGTTGTAAACTGGAAGAAAGGCGATCCTTGTTTTAAAGTGGCACAGAATTTGGTAAAATCGAGTCCTGGTGTCAGATGGAAGGAAGAATTTAAAAGTGGCAACCTGGAATACTTAGCTGAGGAGATCTCCAGACTACGTCTAACTAATAATGAAACAAATCTCCTAAATAAATTCAAAAATCAAATCAATGAACTGAGGGAGGATATGGCAAAAGAGATGAAGGATATTAAGAAGACATTGGGCAAATATAAGGAGGAACTCTAAAGTATGAAAAAGCAAATGGCAGAACATATGGGGACAAAAGGCACAATAGAAGAGGTGAAAAACACAATGGAGACTCACAACACCAGATTTGAAGAGGCAGAAGAAAGGGTAAGTGAACTAGAATAAAAGACACCTCAAATCCTAAACACAAAGGAACAGATAGGAAAAAGAATGGAAAAATAAGAACAGGGTCTTAGGGAAATGAATGAAAACATCAAGTGATGAATGAATGAAAACATCAAGTGCACATCAAGTGTTATGGATGTCCCAGAAGCAGAAGAGAAGGGAAAAGGGGTAGAAAGATTAACAGAAGAAATACTCACTGAAAATTTCTCAACTCTTATGAAAGACATAAAATTACTGATTCAAGACATGGAGCAAACCCCAAACACAATAGATACCAACAGACATATTCAAAGACACTTACTGATCAAACTGTCCAATGTCAAGGACAAAGAGAGAATTCTGAATGTAGAAAGAGAAAAGCAAAGCATCGCATGCAAGGGAAGTTTGATAAGACTATGAACAGATTTCACCACAGAAACCATGAAAGCAAGAAGGCAGTTGTATGATATATTCATGATACTGATATATAAAAACTGCCAACCAAGAATTCTATATCTGGCAAAACTGTCCTTCAAAAATGAAGGAGAGATTAAAATATGCTCAGACAGACAGACACTGAGAGAATTTGTGAATAAGAGACTTGTGCTTCAAGAAATACTAAAGGGAATGCTACAGGCTGATAGCAAAAGACAGCAGAGAGTGGTTTTGAGGAGACTATAGAAATTAAGACTATAAGAAAGGGTAAAAGTAATGAGAAAGAGAAACAAATAAGATATGACATATACAATCCAAAAACAAAATGGTAGAAAGAAGTACTGCTCTTACAGTAATAACATTAAGTGTTGATGGATTAAACTCCCCAATAAAAAGACATAGACTGACAGAATGGATTAGAAAACAAGACCAATCTATATGCTCTCTACAAGAAACTCACTTTAGATACAATCACAAAAATAGGCTGAAAGTGAAAGCTTGGAAAAGATATTTCACACAAACAACAACCAAAAATAAACAGGAGAAGCTATACTAATGTCAGACAAATTAGACTTCAAATCTAAAACAATTAACAGAGACAAAGAAGGGCACTGTATCTTAATAAAAGGGACAATTCATCAAGAAAACATAATAACCATAAATATATATGCACTGAGCAGAAGTGCTCCAAAATACATGAAGCAAACACTGTCAAAACTGGAGAAGTAGATACATCTACAATAATAGTTAGAAACTTCAATACACTGATACCATCAATGGACAGAACATCTGGACAGAAGATCAGTAAGGAAAGAGAGATGTTGAATTGTACAATAAATGAACTAGACTTAACAGACTTTTATAGAACATTACACCCAACAGCAGGACACACATTTTTCTCAAAGGCTCATGGATCATTCTCTAGAACAGACTACATGTTGAGTCAAAAAGCAAGTCTCAACAAATTTTTTAAAAAATGGTATTATACAAGGCACCTTTTTGGCTCATAATGGAATGAAGTTGGAAATCAATAACAGGCAGAGGTTCAGAAAATTCACAGATATATGGAGGCTAAATAACACGCTTTTAGGCAACCAGTGGGTAAAGGAAGAAATTACAAGACAAATTAGTAAATAACTCAAGACAAATGAAAATAACACAAAATATCAACACTTATGGAATGCAGCAAAGGTGGTGATGAGAGGGAAGTTTACTGCCCTAAATGCCTATGTTAAAAGAGAAGAAAGAGCAACAATTGAGGAATTGACTGGTAACCTCCAGAATGATCTCTTCACTATATTTGAAATCTCTCAGTCCCTGAAAACTTTACATTCTTTCATTTCTCTTCCCCATTTTGGTGAAGAAGGCTGTCCCAATCCCATAATTCTGGGTCCAGACTCATCCACAGGGGTCATTTTCCTTGTTGCCAGGGAGATTTACACCCCTGGGAGTCATGTCCCACATAGGAGGGACGTCAGCAAATCCACCTGACAAGTTGGCTTATAGAGAGAGTCCACATCTGAGCAACAAAAGTGGTTCTTTGGGGTTGACCCAGGCACAATTATAAATAGGCTTAGCTTCTCTTTGCAGTAACAGACATCATAAGGGCTAGTCCCAAGACTAAGGGCTTGGCCTACTAAATATGTAGCCCCCAATGTTTGTGAGAATATAAGGAATTCCCTAGGTGAGAAAATTTAATATTTCATCATTTTTCCCAGTTCCTCAACAGGGCTTTGCAGTTTTTATCCACTGCCCAAATTACTCAAGTATGTATTGGAGTTTCACAATAACCTGTACAAACAAACCAGATCTCACTCCCTTTTCAAGGCTCTATATAATTATAGTGTTTTAATAAACTGACTATAAAAGTTAAATTATATAACTTGCTACAGAAAATATAGATTTCCCACTAAGACCATTTAATTCATATCTATAATTGAAGTCTGATCTCTTTTTCGGCTTCTTTAACATTTGCTGTATGGGGTAATGTTAATATTCATAGCTACTGAACTGTAGCTTTGAGTCTCAGGTGTCACACAGATACCTCAAGTTCTAGGGATGAACCAGGTTATATACAAGAGCTCAGCATATCAAAATCTAGAAAAAACATTACAAATCAGGAATAGAGGTAACTGCTCTAATAACTTACAGTCTAGGAAACGTTACACTAAACTCCCCTAATAACCTATGCTTTCAGATTCAATTCTCAGAGTTTCACATTATAGTTAGTTCTTATTAGTGAGGCATTATAATGTAGGTCTTTTCATTTCTGGCTTATTTCATGCAATGTGCAGTCTTCAAAGTCCACTTACCTAGTTGAATACCTGACAACTTAATTTCTTCTTGCAGCCACTCAATTCCATTGTATGTATGCAACACAGTTCACCATTCCATTCATCACTCTATTTGCCCTTAGGCCACCTCCATCCATTGAGAATCATGAGTACTGCTGCTGTAAACATCAGCATGCAAATGTCTATTCAAGAACCTACTCTCAGTTCTCCTAATAATGGGGATCCTGGACCATGTGGCAACCCTATACATGGCTTCCTCTGGAACAACACTATCCCCCAGATAGGCTGCATCATTCTACTTCACCAACAGCAGTGATTAGGTACATCCCTCTCTCCAGGTTTTCTGCAGCACTTATATCCCTGCTTAGTTTTTACACATTCAATCCTCAGTAAACTATCAATGGTTCCCAGTATAATCATATAGTTAGGCATTGACAACTGCAATCTGTATGTGGAAATTTGCACTTCTTCTGCAAGAAAAAGAGGACAAGGAGAAAAAAGACAGAAAAGGAAAAATGACAAATAAATAAAAGAAAAACTTATAAAGAAATACATTAAAAGTCAGACAATGCCACAACCAAGAATCCCATACCCCTCCATTATATGCCCCTCTTATAGACATTTAGCTTTGGTATATTGCCTTTGTTAGAAGTAGTGCAGGCATATTACAATGTTACTTTTAACTATAGACTGTAATTTGAATTGATTGTTTTTTTCCCCAATACCGTCCTGTTCTCAACACCTTGCATATTTGACATTCCTTTGTTCTCCCTCACTATAAAATATTATATTTGCACATTTAATCACCACCATTGACCACTCTAGTTTTCACTAATTTATGCAGTCCCAGTCTTTATCTTCTATCTTTCCTTCTGGTGCCCTACATGCCCCTAGCTTTCCTATTTCAACTGTACTCACACTCACCTTTGTTCACTGTACTTACACTGTTGTGCTACCATCACACAGTATTGTGCTATTTCTTCTGTATCTATACAATCTGTGCTGTTGAATATTCTATATTTCTTCAGCATCAAATGTCTGATCTCTACTGTCTTTGTATCTACTGATAAACTGTGTTCTCAACTTTAACTCTCAAAGTTCGCTTCTTAATGTTAACTCACATTAGTGAGACCATACAGAATTTGTCCTTTTGTTTCTGGCTAATTTCACCCAATATAACATCCTCAAGGTTCATCCACATTGCTATATACTTCATGACTTTATTTTGACTTACAACTGCATAATATTCCATCATATGTATGTTTCACAAGTTTGTACGTCCACTAGTCTGTTGATGGACATTTGAGGTCTATCAATCCCTTGGATATCATGAATAATGCCACCATAAAGATTGGTGTGCAAATGTCTGTTGATGTCCTTGCCTTCAGTTCCTTGAAATATATACACCTAGTAATAGGATTGCTGGATCATAAGGCAACTCTATGCTTAGATTCCTGAGGAACCACCACACTTACTTCCAGAGTGGTTGCACAACTCTACATTCCCACCATCAGTAAATAAGTGTGCCTCTTTCTCCAGATCCTTTCCAGCACTTGTAATTTTCTGGTTTTTGGATAATGGCCATTCTAATAGATGTGAGATGATATCTCATTTTGGTTTTGATTTGCATTTCCCTAATATTCAGTGAAGTTGTGCATCAATTCATATGTTTTGAGACATTTGTATTTCCTCTTTGGAGAAGTGTCTGTCTGTGTTTTGCCCATTTTTTAATTGGGTTGTCTTTTTGTTGTTGAGTTGTATGATCTCTTTATATATTCTGGATATTAAACCCTAATCTGATATGTCATTTCCAAATACTGTCTCCCATTGTGTAGACTGCTTTTTTACATTTCTGACAAAGTCCTTTGATGTGCAAAAGTGTTTAATTTTGAGGAGATCCCATTTGTCTATTTGTTCTTTGGTTGCTCATGCTTTGGGTGTAAGGTATAGGAAACCACCTCCTATCACAAGATCTTTAAGAAATTGCCCTACATTTTCTTCTAAGAGTCTTATGGTCTTAGCACTAATGTTTAGGCCTTTGATCCATTTTGAGTTAATTTTTGTATAAGTTGTGAGACAGGACTCCTCTTTTATTCTTTTGGAAATGGATATCTAGTTTTACAAACACCATTTATTGAAGAGGCTTCTCTCTCCCAGTTGCAATGGCTTGACTGCATTATCAAAGATCAAGTGTCTGTAGAGAAGAGTTTATTTTGGAACACTCAATTCAATTCCATTGGTTGGTATACCTATCTTTATGCCAGAAACATGCTGTTTTGACCGCTATAGCTCTGTAATATGCTTCAAAGTCAGGTACTGTGAGATCTCCCACTGAACTTCTCTTCCTCAATATTTTTCTTCTATTCAGAGCACCTTGCCTCTCCAATTAAATTTTGTTACTGTTTTTTTTTGTATTTCTAAAAAGCCAGTTGTTAGGATTTTAATTGGTATTGCATTGAATCTATAAATCAATCTAGATAGTATTGATGCCTTAACTCTAGTCTTCCAACCCATGTACATGTTATGTGCTTCCATTTATTTAGGTCCTCTGTGATTTCTTTTAGCACTTCTAGTTTTCTGTGTACAGATCTTATCTGTTCTAGGTTTAATTTATTCATAAATATTTGATTCCTTTGGTTGCTATTGTAAATGGAATTTTTTTCTGAATTCCTCCTCAGATTGCTCTTTATTAGCATATAGAAACACTACTGATTTTTGCAAATTGATCTTGAACCCTGCCACTTTGCTGTATTCATTAATTAGTTCTAGTAGCTTTGCTGTAGACTTTTCAGGATTTTCCACATATAGGACCATATTATCTGCAGTGAAAGTTTTACTTCCTCCTCTCCAATTTGGATGTCTTTTATTTCTTTTTCTTGCCTAATTACTCTAGTTGGAACTTCTAGCACAATGTTGAATAACAATGGTGAAAGTGGGAATCCTTGTCTTGTTCCTGATCTTAGAGGGAAAGCTTTTTATCTTTCCCCATTGAGTATGATGTTAGCTTTGGGTTTTTCATATATCGTCTTTATCATATTGTGAAGGTCCCTTCTATTCCTATCATCTGGAGTGTTTTTATCAAGAAAGGATGTTGAATATTGTCAAATGTCTTTTCTTCATCAGTTGAGATGATCATGTGGTTTTTCTGCTTTGATTTTTTGATGTGGTGTATTACATTAATTGGTTTCCTTGTGATGAATGAGTCTTGAATACCTGGATTAAATCTCTATGGACATGGTGTATAATTCTCTTAATGTGCTGCTGGGTTTGTTTTGCAAGTTTTTTTGAGGATTTTTGCATCAGTATACTTTAAAGAGATTGGTGTAGAATTTTATTTTCTTGTAGTATATATGCCTGGCTTTGGTATTAGGGTGATGTTGGCTTCATAAAATGAGTTAGGTAGCTTTCCCCCCTCCTCAATTTTTTTTGAAGAATTTAAACAGGATGGCACTTATTCTTTATAGAATGCTTGGTAGAATTCACCCGTGAAGCCATCTGGTCCTAGACTTTTTGGGGAGCTTTTTGATGGCCAATTCAATCTCTTTACTTTTGATTAGTTTGTTGCAGTTGTCTTTTCCTTCTTGGGTCAATCTTTGTTGTTCATGTTTTTCTAGGAAATTGTCCATTTTGACTAAGTTGTCTAGTTTATTGTCATATAGTTTCTCATAACATCCTCATTATCTCCATTATTTCTGTGGGGCCAGTGGTTATTTTCCTTTTCTCATTTCTGATATTGTTTATTTGCATCCTCTCTCTTTTTTTGTTAGCCTAGCTAAGGTTCATCAATTTTATTGATTTTCTCAAAGAACCAGCTTCTGCTTTTGTTGATTCTATTTTCATGTTCTCAATTTCATTTATTACTGCTCTAATCTTTCATATTTCTTTCCTTCTCTTTGCTTTGTGGTTAGTTTGCTATTTTTTATCTAGTTACTCCAGGTGAACAGTTAAGTCCTCGATTTTTGCTTTCTCCTTTTTTAATATATGCATTTAAGGCAATAAATTTCCATCTTAGCACAGCCTTTGCTGCATCCCATAAGTTTTGATATGTTGTGTTTCAATTGTTATTTGCCTCAAGATACTAATTTCTCTTGTAATTTCTTCCTTGACACACTGGATGTTTAACAGTGTGTTGCTCTGCCTCCATATATTAGTGAATTTTCTGGCCTTCCACCTGTTATTCATTTCAGATTCATTCTATTATGATCTAAGAAAGTGTTTTGTATAATATTAATATTTTAAAATTTATTGAGACTTGCTTTCTGACCCAACACGTGTTCTATCTTGGAGAATGTTCCATGTGCACTTGAGAAAAATGTGTATCCTGCTGTTGTGGGGTATGGTGTTCTATAAATAGCTCATCATTTGAGTTCATTTATGACACTATTCAACATCTCTGTTTCCTTATTGATCATCTATCTAGATGATTTATCCATATTCAACATCTCTGTTTCCTTATTGATTATCCGTCTAGATGATTTATCCATTTATAAGAGTGGTGTATTGAAATCTCCAACTATTATTGTAGAGGTGTCTACTTCTCCCTTCAGTGTTGTCAGTGTTTGCCTCATGATTTTTTTCATACTGTGGATCAGTGTATAAATATTTATGATTGTTATGTCTTCTGGATGAATTGTCCCTTTTATTAATGTGTACTGATCTTCTTTGTCTCTATTAATTGTTTTACATTTGAACTCTGATTTGCCTGATGTTAGTATAGTGTCCCCAGCTCTTTTCTGGTTGTTTGCCCAAAATATATTATTCCATCTTTTCACTTGCAGAATTTTTTGTCCTTAGATCTAAAGTGAGTCCCATGTAGGCAGCATATATATGGGACTTGTTTTTTAATCCATTCTGCCAGTCTATGTCTTTTTATTGGGGAGTTAAAACCATGAACATTTAATATTATTATTGTAAGGGCAGCACTTTCTTCTACCATTTTGTCTTTTGAATTTTATATATATCTTATTTTTTACTTTCTTTCCTTTTACCATTCTTGATAGACTTCATTTCTCCACTCTTCTGCAAACCTCTTTCTCCTGCCTTTTCCTATCAGCCTGTAGCACTCCCTTTAGTCTTTCTTGTAAAGCAGGTCTTTATTTACAAACTCTCAGTATCTGTTTATCTGTAAATGTTTTATATTCTCCCTCATTTTTGAAGGACAGTTTTTCCAGATACAAAATTCTTGGTTGGCAATTTTTCTCTTTCAGCATCTTAAATGCATCATACCATTGCCTCCCTGTTTCCATGGTTTCTGCTGAGAATTCCACACATAGTCTTACTGAGCTTGCCTCATATATTATGGAGCACTTTTGTTTTACTGCTTTCAGAATGCTCTTTGCCTTTGACATTTGATAGTCTGATTAGTAAGTGTCTAGGAGTAGGCCTATTTGGGTCTATTCTGTTTGGGTTACACTGCACTTCTAGGATCTGGAATTTTGTGTCTTTCATAAGAGATGGGAAATATTCAGTGATTATTTCCTCCATTATTTTTCTGCCACTTTTCCCTTCTCTTCTCTTTCAGAAACACCTAGGACACACTTCCTGTTGTCACTCAATTCTCTTAGACCTGTTCATATCTTTCCGTTCTTTTCCCTCTCTGTTCATGTGTAGGATTTCAGATGCCTGTCTTCTAGTTCATTTATCCTTTCTTCTGCCTCTTCAAATCTGTTGTTGTAAGTTTCCATTTTGTTTTTCATCTCTTTTATTGTGACTTTCATTCCCATAAGTTCTGCATTTTTGTTTTTTCAATATTTTGAATTCTCCCTTATGTTCACCCAATATCTTCTTTATATCCTTCATCTGTTTTGACATATCTTCCTTCAACTTATTGATTTGATTTTTGAATTGATTTAGCATGTGTGTTTGAACATCTTTAATTAGTTGTTTCCATTTCTGTATCTCATCTGCTGTGGTTTGTTCCCTTGACTTGGCCACATCTTTGTTTTCCCTAGTGTGACTCATAAGTTTTTGTTTGTGTTTAGGCAGCTGGTTTCCTTGATTAGCTTATTCTAGAGGTCATTTCCACTCTTTTAATTTGGGTTTTATCATTGGTTGGCTTTTTCTTCTATCATTTTTTTGGTGTTCAGTTCAACTTATTCTAGACCTCTAACATAGCTTCTATTTAACTGATCACAATTTTTCAGCTCTTGTTCTGGTCCTTGCTGTGCCTATATCTCTCTTGTGTTGGCCTGTTTTCAGATTAGCTCTGCACATCCAGTTTCTCCCTATAACCTGGTGCCCACAGCAGCCTGCATCTGGGAGGTAGACACTGGGCACCACAGCAAGTTCTCTCTGTGTGTGTAAAACAATTCTGTTGGCACCCAATGGTGTTACATTTTCCAATGCCCAGCAAGCCCTGGGTTTGTTTTAGAGCACTGCTTTAACTGTTGTGTCATCCATATTTCTCAACTTAAACAGTGCCAGTTTCTCATGCATTGTGTGTAGACCAGCTTCACTGGGCCTGGGATAAGGTCTGGAGAGATTCTTAGAAGTCTTAAAATTCCCTTGCACTTTCTGGTCTGCCCAGAAGATGACGTTGCTCAATGCCATATTTATCCCCAGAAAGTGTTTACCTTCTGGATCCAAGGCTGTGTCTGACCAGGTGGGGCTGAATTACCTTTTGGAGCAGAGATGAGACTGGTTGCGTGGGGTGAATTACCTCATGGAGCTCAGCCATATCTGGTTGGGTGGGGCTGAATTACCTGTTGCAGCCTGGCTGAGTCTGGTTGGGAAGCCTGGATTATCTATTGGAGCCCAGCTGAGTCTGACTTCACCAGGCTGAGTTACAAGTTGTAGTCCAGCTGAAACTGGTTGGTCTGGCTGAGTGGGGCTGAATTATCTCTTGGAGCCCAACTGAGTTGGGTTGGGTGGGGATGAATTGCCTCCTGGTTCCCCCATCAGACTGTACTCTCATTTTGCTGGGTAATGTCTGACTCACTGTGGGGCTGTGTCCCACACTTTCTCTGTGGTAGAGGACTCCCCCAGCTGCCACAATTTTCAGCCATGCCCCAGGCAAGTATCAGGCCACTGGCTACTATGTTTCTCAAGGGTGGTGGAAAGGCACCCAGGGTTGGAAAAGTCTCTGCCCACATTTTCTCAGATTCTTTGTCCCTCACTACTCTGGGCCTTGAAATATCCTCTCCTAGCCCACTGATATACAAACAATGGGGATCTGTCACACTGCTGTGAGCAATTTTTTAATCTGTGTCCCTCGTAGGAGGTGAGAGGAAATCTAACTGTGGGTTTTGTGTTCCTTCTTTCCTGGTTGAGACTGAGTGAGGGGGAGTGGAGAAGACCTGCCAGCCCAGACCAGAGTTCTCCTACCTTATATATCTCTTCTTCTTCAATTCAGCATCTGTAGGGTCCTTGTCCCATCCATACTCTCCTCCAGAGTCCCAAACAAGTCAGGGTTTTCCCCATTTTTGCTGAATATCTGGGGAGAAGTTTTCAGCAGCTGTTTATGTCACCATGTTGATGATGTCACCTGTTTATTCTTGACTTAGTTATGCAGTTTGTATTTCTAGTAATTTGTCCATTCCATCTAGGTTATATAATTTGTTGGCTTACAGTTGCTCATATTATATCTTTTAGTCCTTTTTATTTCAGTGAGGTCAGTAGTAACGTTCCCTTTTGAAGTTCTGAGTTTAGTTATTTGTGTACATTCTTTTCTTTCATCAGTTTAGCTAAAGGTTTGACAATTTTATTGATCTTTTCAAAGAATCAACTTTTGGTTTTGTTGATTCCCTCTACTGTATTTATTCTGTATTTCATTTATCTCTGCCCTAATCTTTGTTATTTCCTTCCCTATGCTTGCCATGCATTTGGTTTCCTCTTCTTTTTCTAGTTCTTTCATATGTGCTGTTCAGTCTTTGATTTGAGCTCTTTCTTCTTTTTTCATGTAAACATTTAGTGTTGTAAATTTTCCCTTCCTCACTGCCTTTGCTGCATCCCATAACTTTGGTATGTTGATTTTTCATTTCCATTTCCTTAATGTATTTCTAATTTCCCTTGTGATTTTTTAACCCACCATTTGTTTAAGGAAATGTTTAACTTACAAATATTTGTGAATATCCCATTTATCCCTCTGTTTTTTATTTCTAGCTTAACTCTATTGTGATCAAAGTGGATTTATTATATGATTTCAATATATTTTTTTTAATTTTGTGACTTGTGTTGGAACCTAAGATATGTCTCATCTTGGCAAATGATCCAAATGTACTAGAAAAGGAGGTGTATTTTGTGGCTATTGTGTGAAGTGTTCTATATATATGTCTGTTATGTCTCATTGGTTTAGAGTATTGTTCAAGTCCTGTATTTCCTTGTTGATCTTCTGCCTGGATATTCTATCCATTATTGAAAGTGGTGAATTAAAGCCTCCTACTCTTAATATAGAACTGTCAATTTCTCCTTCAAATCTGTCAGTATTGGCTTCATATATTTTGGGGCTCTGTCAGTAGGTGCAGGTGTATTTATACTTGTTGTATATACACTTGTATAAATACAAGTAGAAATATAAATGCAAGTATATTGTATAAATACTTGAATTTATACTTTTCTTTTTGTTGAACTGACCCCTTTGTCATCTTTTACCCCTGTAATAGAATTTTGACTTAAAGTATATTTTATCTGATAGTAGTCTAGCTACCCCAGATCACTTTTGGCTACTCCTTGCATGGTATATTTCATATTTTCCCTCCTTTCACTTTCAACCTGCTTGTATCTTTGAGTTTATTGTGACTGTCCTGTGAACAGCATATAGTTGGGTCATACCTTATATCCATTCTGTTTATATCTGCCTTTTTGACTGGAGAATTTAATCCATTTACATTTAAAGTCACTGCTGATAATGCAGGACTCTCCTCTGCCAGTTTGCTATTTTTTTCTAAGACAACGTTTTTGACTCTCAAATTTTCTGTTAATGTTTGCTTTCATTATTTTTATACTGTACCATTTTGAGTCTTTCTCATTTCTTTCTGGGTATATTCCTCATTTATTTTCTTTGTGGTTACCATGCGGTTAAAATTTAACATCTTTAGACGCCATCCATGCTCTCTCTCCCACCTTGGGATACCCTGGGGGAGGGGGAGCCTAATGAGGGTTACTAGTACAAGCCCCCATCCCTCTGCTTACATGTGGACCAGGGATTCCTTCTCAGACCCAGGAGAGAAGAAGTGAGGTATTGAGGACACCAACATGAACGCATTGACATCATCACAGAAGGATGAAGTTATTTGTTTATAATCTCCACACAATCCAGTAAATAAACAGCAACAACTTGTCTGTCTCAAAATGAGTGGAAGTCAGTTGCTGCAACAGACAAATTTTTCCAAAATATGGAAATTTTGTATGAGACTGTAAAAGGATCATTGGACAGAAAGAAGTTAGAACACCTATACAATGGATATAAAGGTCCTCAAGATGAAAATAAAATTGGAATAGATGGTATACAACAGTTCTGTGATGATCTTACACTCAATCCAGCTAGTATTAGTGTGTTGATCACTGCATGGAAGTTCAGAGCAGCAACACAGTGTGAGTTCTCCAAACAGGAATTCATGGAATGCATGACAGTATTAGGTTGTGAAAGTACAGAAGAATTAAAGGCCCAGATACCCAATATGTAATAATAATTGGAAGAAGCAGGATAATTTTAAGATTTTTACCAGTTTGCTTTTAATTTTGCAAAGAATCCAGGGAAAATGCAATGGCCATTGCATACTGGAATTTAGTGCTTCATAGAAGATTTAAATTATTAGACTTTTAGAGTAAATTTTTGTTGGAACATCATAACTGATCAGTACAAAATATTCTTGAAATCATCTTTTACACCTCAGTACAATTATTGCAGGTGACATGTCTACTTATGATGAAGAAGCATTGACTCTTTTTATTGATTGTGGAATTTGCACACCCTCAAATTTATGGGACAAAAATCACAACAGTTTAGCATAAAAGGAACCTTATTGAATGTACATAGTCTGTACAATAAATACAACAGAAAACTGCACAGTCAATTTAAGCTGGTTAAATGGAACTTATGATCAGTCCTCACAATCCAGACTGAACAATGTTGTATTAAATTATTCAAATGGTGGTTTGGGCTTCTCTTCTAATCTGGGATGCTCTAAACATTTGTAACTCCATCATTGTAGAGTTAATCTTATATATGTGTACCATCCTCCCATAAATCTTAGAAGCTTCATGGTGATTATTTTGAGGTTTCCATTCTTGCTTAAAGCACAATGCTGTCTTCATAAAACATGATTTGGTATAAGAATTAAACATATTAACATCACAAACAATTTATAAAAACTTCTTAAATATATGCTTTGGGATAGTCACAAATTTTATGCTTATAGCACTCCAAAATGTGTTGACATGAGTAGAGTATCTCATGGAAATAGCTGACATGAAAAAAATTTAGAATCATTTGGTGCCTACCTGAAAAGTTTATTGTGCTTCAGACCTTCAATTTCAAAAATGTTTTACAGCATCTATTCCTGACTTGTTATGGTAACTTACTTCTAAATTCTGAGATGCTGAGCTCTCTGTGTAACCTGGTTGTTCCTTGGAACTTCGGGTATCTCTGTGACAGCTTAGATTCAGAAATAGAGTTATGCAGCTAAGAAAGTCAGCTCTACCCCATAGAACAACTGTTAAAAATGCTGAAGAAGAAATCAGACTTCAATTGGAGACATGAATGAAGCTGATTTGTTTAGGAATAAGACAAATCAGACTAAAGGGTAAAGAACAATATTGACTGTATTAAAACTTCAACTTCTGTGTGATACCAAAGGAAGAGATGCTTATTTGGTGAAAAATTTATATTTTCTCTAGCACACTATCTAATTTATCTTGTATGATCAATTTATTCAAACACCGTAATTACATGGAACCTTGAATAGGGAGTGAGAACTTGGTTTGTACAGGTTACTGTGATGACCCAATACATCCAGAGGTATTTGGGCAGAAAATAAAAAAGTATTTGAAAAGCCCCCTTGAGGCATGGAGGAAAAATGTTGAAATATTAAACTTCACCACCTGGGAAATTCCTGATATTCTCTCAAGCACTGGGGACTACAAATATAATGGGCCAAGCTCTTGATCTTGGGGCTTGCCCTTATGAAACTTACTCCTGCAAAGGAGAAGCTAAGCCTACTTATAATTATGCTTATGAATCACCCACAAAGAACCTCTTTTGTTGCTTGGATGTGGTCTCTTTCTCTAAGACAACTCTGCAGGTTTACTCATTGCCCTCTCCCCCTATGTGGGACCTCAATCCCAGGGGCATAAATCTCCCTGGCAACATGGGACATGATTCCCAAGTATTAGCCTGGCCCTGATATTGTGGGATTGAGTAAGCCTTCTGAGACAAAGAGGGGGAAGAGAAATGAAACAAAATAAAGTTTCAGTGGTTGAGAGATTTCAAATAGAGTCAAGAGGTCAATTTTGAGGTTAATCTTATGCAATATATATGTGTATATATATAAACTCTATCTATATATCTCTATATATCTATATATCTATCTATATCTATATCTATATATACAGTTTTTACTGTATTAGAATAGTTAGAGAGAAATACCTGAAATTATTGAATGGTAATCCAGTAGCTTTGACTCTTGAAGATGATTGTATAACTACATAGCTTTTATGGTGTGACTGTACAATTGTGAAGATCTTGTGACTGACATTCCCTTTATCCAGTGTATGGACAGATGTGTAAGAAAATAGAGACAAAAAATAAATAAATGAAAGGGGTTGCTCTGGTTTGCTAATGCTGCCATTATGCAAAATACCAGAAATGGATTGGCTTTTATAAAGGGGGTTAATTTGGTTACAAAGTTAGTCTTATGGCCATAAAGTGTCCAAAGTAATGCATCAACAATAGGGTACCTTTGCTGAAGGGTGGCCAATGGCATCTGGAAAACCTCTATTAGCTGGAAAGTCACATGGCTGGCATCTGCTGATCTTGGATTGTGTTCCAGATTCTCTCTCAGCTCCTGTGCATTTTTCAAAATGTTGCTCTTGGGGTGTTTAGCCCTCTTGTAGCTCCTCTGGAGCAAAAGTCTGCTTTCAATGGCCATCTTCAAAATGTCTCTCTAAGTTGCAGCAGCTAGCTATCAATGAGCTCTTTCTGTCTGAGTTTTTATAAGGCTCCAGTGAACTAATCAAGGAACAAGCTGAATGGGCAGGGCCACACCTCCATGGAAATTATCTAATCAGTGTTATCACCTGTAGTTGGGTGGGTCACATCTTCCTGGAAACATCCAATCAAAATGCCACACCCTAATCAAAAAGAATAATCAATCTGCCCCTACAAGATTGCTTCAAAGATAATGGCATTTTGGGGGCCATAGCACATCCAAACCAGCACATTCCATCCCCTGGATCCCAAAATGACATGATCTTTCCATTTACAAGATACATTCAGCCCATTGCAATATCACAAAAAGTTGAATCATTTCAGTAGCAATCGGTAAGTACAAGATCCCATCAAAATCAGTTACAGGTGTGGTCTGTCCTAAAGCAAAATGCCCCTCTGGCTGTGGACCAGTGAAACTTAGAACAAGTTATCTGCTTCCAATATACAAAGGAGGGACATTCATAGGATAAACATTCCCATTGCCATAAGGAGAAATTGAAAGGAAAGCTGGGTTTATGAGACCAAAACAATTCCTAAAACCTGAAGGTCAAACTTCATTAGATTTCCAAGTCTGAGAGTCATTTATACAATAATGTTTTGTCCTTGGGGCTTGAGAGAGTGGGAGTCCAACCCTTTCTAAGGGCCTTTGCCACAGCCCTTTTCTCTCCAAACACTGGCATGAGTGCTCCAACATAGCCACACATTGGGAGACCACCTTCTTTTTTGCCCCAACCTCCTCAAATATCAGGGTGCCACCCAGATTCTGCCTCTCTGGGACAAAGGCTCTCCCCTCTCAAAACTGTGGGGTGGCAGCCAGGCTCTCCCCAATACCTGGGGAATGTCCTCCACACTCTATGGGGCCTGGGGTGGCAGCACTCTTCCTGAGCATTGAGGCAGAAGTCCTGACCTCTGCCTCTGTGGCAAACTCACCCTTTCCACGTGCATGGGCTGCTCCACTCTCTCAGCCTGAGATCTCTTGACTCCAGAACTCAGTCTCCATGGCTCTGTCTTTGAAGAAATTTTTCCTTCAATTTGTTCCTCTGTTCCCTCCAGTCCAGACCAGCCATGGCTCCAGCTATACAGTTCTCTCAAAAAAAACACTCATTGGCTTGGCATGAAGCACACGGAGATCAAAACCATCATACAGTAAGGCTTTCCACAAATCCTTTCTGGATAACTGGATCTCCAATCCTGGCTTGTAATGAAATGGCAATTAGGTTCCATGTTTGCTTAAATCCTCACATGGGGCTGTAGTTTATGGGGTCTCACTTTTTGGAAGCCCAGAATTTTCAAAATGAACAGTTTCTGATTTCTTTCTACCCAAGAGTTCATTTCTCAGCTTATCTCTGTACTGTCACGTTTTATGATAAGCAGTAAGAAGCCAGGCCACACCTTTGATATTTAGTGTCAAAATCTCTTCAGCTGGATATTCTGGATAATTGTTTCCAAATTCTGCCTTCCATCTGACACCAGGACACAATTTTTCCAAATTCTCTGTCCCTTTAAAACAAGGATCACTTTCTTCCAGTTGGCAATGACACATTCATCATTTCTGCTCAGGCCTCATCAGAAGTATCTTTAGAGTCCAGATTTCCACAGTCTCTGCAAAGCAATTTAGACCTTTTCTATCAATCTCCTAATAAGTCTTCTGAATCTTCCCCTTATCCATTTAAAAAGCTATTCCAACTTGTGTGGTATTTGCAAACTCAGCAGCACCCCACTTCTCTGGTACCAAAATTTGTTCTGGTTTGCTAATGCTGCCATTATGCAAAATACCAGAAATGGATTAGCTTTTATAAAGGGGGCTAAATTCATTACAAAGTCACAGTCTTAAGGCCAAAGATTGTCCAATGTAAAGCATCAATAGGATACCTTCACTAAATGATGGCCAATGGCATCTGGAAAACCTGTTAGCTGGCAAGGCACGTGGCTAGCATTTGCTCATCTGGATTGGGTTCCAGCTTCTCTCTCAGCTCCTGTGCATTCTTCCAAAATGTTGCTCTTGAGGTGTTTTGCCCTCTTGTAGCTTCTCCAGAGCAAAAGCCTGCTATCAACAGCCATCTTCAAAATGTCTCTCAAAGTTGCAGCAGCTAGGTAGCAGTGAGCTCCTTCTGTGTGAGCTTTTACATAGGGCTCCAGTGAACTAGTCAAGGAGCAAGCTGAATGGGCAGGGCCACAACTCCATGGAAATTAATCAGAGTTATTGCCTACAGTTGGGTTGGTCACATCTCCATGAAAACACCCAATCAAAATGTCACGCCCTAATCAAAAAGATTAATTAATCTACCCCACAAGATTGCATCAAAGACAATAGAATTTTGGGGACCATAATACATCCAAACCAGCACAGGGGGGTGTTCCAGTTTGCTAGAGCTGCTATTGTGCAAAATACCAGAAATGGAATGGCTTTTATAAAGGGGGTTTATTTGGTTGTAAATGTACAGTCCTACAGTCATAAAAGTGTCCAAACTAAGGCATCAACAAGAGGATAAATTCACTGAAGCATGGCTGATCACATCCAGGACAACTCTGTCAGCTGGGAAGTCACATGACTGGCATCTGCTGGTCCTTTGCTCCTGGGTTGTGTTTCAAATGACTTTCTCCAAAAGCCTCTGGGCTTCTGTCTTAGCTCCTCTCTCAGCTCCTTGCATCCTTACTTCTTTATCCCAGGGCATTTCTCTCTAAGTGTCTGGGGGTCCTCTCTTAGTTTCTCTGGGGCAAACCCTAGGCTTCATCTCTTAGCTTAGCATCTCCAAATTTCCTTCTGTCCACATCTCCAAACATCTCTAAGCATCAGCATCTGTGTTGGCTCTTGAGCTCTTTTAAGTACTTCAGTGAACTAATCAAGACCCACACTGAGTTAGCAGGGTCCACACCTCCATGGAAATTATCTTATCAAAATATCTCACCTACAGTTAGGTGATCACGTCTCCATGGAAACCATCCAATCCAAAGGTTCTACACTAATCAGGAGACTAATAAATCTGCCCACCACAAGATTTCATTAAAGCAAATGGCTTTTGTGAGGGAGATAATATATCCAAACCCACACAGGGAGGAAAAGGGGTATGGGATGTTTTGGGATTTCTTTTTTATTTTTATTCTTATTCTTATTTTTACTTTTTGGGGGGTAATGAAAATGTTCAAAAATTGACTATGGTGATGAATATACAACTGAATGACACTATCATGAGCCATTGATTGTACACTTTGGATGAATACCTTGTATGTTAATATATCTCAATAAAATTCCATAAACAAAGGTTCTACAGAACTAGTCTGCACTTATCCTACCCATGTTTATATATATAGTTCTACAAGGAGCTTTTATTTATAAAATGACTGCATAATGGTCTACTCTCTTTCTATGTTATGCACTACATAATTGGATTTCATTATGAGTTTGAAATGCTTATAAGCCTGTCAAGTATGTTAAGCTGCTTAACTTGTTTGAATATTTTAGATGGTTACACAATACAATATTACATTTTTGGTCATTGCCCTGTGAAACACAAATAAAATTCCCTTACAGTATAAGAAGATAGCGGGAATTAATTTTTGAAAATTGTTATGATGAACCATGAAGTTCAGTCTTTATAATATAGACACTGCTCTTTCAGATGAGTAGTCCATTTGGATGACTTCTTATTTTCTTGAAATTGCTTTAACTGATGATCACTGTTGTTGCTAGTATTTACTTCAGGAGCAAAGGCTTTTAAGCAAACATATCCTTGGTGCAAAATATCAGTATGGCTTCTATATTCATAAATTAGTCTCTTTACTATTTTTGCTTCACTCAGATTATTTCAAAATAGACTGTCATCTTGTATGTATTTTTTCATTACAAGACCCATGAATTGCTTTCATGCTGAAAATGTTCATTTCTATATTCATTTAACTAACATGTGAAGAAAGGGTTATTGCTTTCTTAAACATTTCTGTAAGTCAGGTTATAAAATGTAAAGCTTCAAATGTTGGATGACTATGGTCTGTAATTGGAATAGATCTTGCTTGGTATATCCAGGTACACTCTAACATCTAGTGTTGAAGTTAGCAAAGGAATATACTTTTAAATAGCAATGCAGTTTATGCAGCTGTGGAAATGATTTTTAAAAAGAATGACATTAAAACTTGTTTTTACTTACATGATTTTGAAATTGACTAGAAAGCTATCTTCATAGATATTATATTAATATTCCAATCATATCTAATTCAAGAATACAAATCTACAAAAGAAAATTTTGGACATTTCTAGTCAAGTTACTGGAATTTGGTTATTTAAAGACAAAGGGAGAGAATGATAAAAAAAGAATCCTGCCACTTTCAGTATTTTCTGGTTTCATTTTCGTAAATATAAAAAATTTCAATTATGAAAAATTTAAAAATATATCTACAGTCTTTTTATCTCTTGATTTTGAGTTATAAAAGTTTTTGAGATATAAAACTGCTTTCTGATTGATTAATCCAAATATGCTATGTTTTGAAATGAGGTGCCATTAAGTTTTTTTTCAATAAAAATTGTTTTTCATAGAAGTCTGATATTCATTTATGGCCCCATGTCATCTTGGAGTTTCAAAGATTTTTCCTTTTTCTCTTCAGCAGTTTTACTGAAATATATTAATGTTTACAATTCACCCAAAGTCTACAATCAGTGTTTGACTTTATCACCACATAGTTGTGCATTACCTTCTACAATCAATTTTAGAAAATTTTCATTACTCATAAAATAAAAACAAACACATCCCACACCCCTTATCCTCCCTGTTATTGACCCTTAACACTGGTGTGGTACATTTGTTCCTGCTGAAGAATGAATATTAAAACATTTCTGTTAACTATAGTCTGTAGTTTGTGGTAGGTGCATTTTTCCCAATAGTGACATACATCTGTTCCAGTTCATGAAAGAACATTTTTATATTTGTACTATTAATCACAGTCATCATCCACCACAGGATTCACTGTGTTATGCAGTCCCCTGTTTTATCCTCTAGCTTTCCTTCTAGTGACATACTTTAAATCTCCCCTTTCAACCACAATCCCCCACATCATTCAATGCTATTAATTGCACACAACATATTGTGCTACCATCACCTCTATCCATTTCCAAGCATTTAAATTCAAACTAGTTTAAAATTCTGCACACATTAAGTATCTGCTCTGATTTCTCTACCCACAGTCTAATTCCTGGTAACCTATATCCTGGATTTTAACCCTATGAGTTACTTATTACAATTAGCTCATATTTGAGAGATCATACAATATTTGTCCTTTTGTGTCTGACATATTTCACTCAATATAATGTCCTTGAGGTTCATTCATGTTGCATGCTTCAGGACTTCATTTCTTCTTACTGCTGAATGATATTCTAAAATACATATATACCACAATTTTTATCCATTCATCTATTGACAGACACTTGGGTTGTTTCCACTTTTTGTCAATTGAGAATAATGCCACTATGAATAATTGCATGAAAATGTCTGTTCATGTCCCTGCTTTCATTTCTTCTGAGTATACATCCATTGACAGGATTGCTGGATCATATACTTAACTTCTTGAGGAATTGCCAAACTGTCTTACAAAGTGGTTGCACCATTCAACATTCCCACCAGTAGTGAATAAGTGTTCCTGTTTCTCCACATCCCCTCCAACACAGGTATTTTTCATTTGATTTTTTTATAATGTCCATTCTAGTAGGTTTGCAATGATATCTCACTGTGGTTTTGATCTGAATTCTCCTAATAGTTAGTGATGTTGAGCATATTTTAATGTGCATTTTAGCTATTTGTATTTCCTCTTTGCAAAAATGTCTATTCAAGTCTTTTGCCTACTCTTAAACTGTTGTTTGTCTTTGTATTACTGAGCTGTGGGATTAAAAACAGTCACTTCTAAGTCTGCAAAAAACAGTATGTCACTCCCAGAGTGACCTCTCAACTCCACTTGAAATATCTCAGCCACTAAAACTTTATTTCATTTCATTTTGCAACTTTTGGTCAAGAAGATGTTCTCAATCCCATGATGCCAGATCCAGATTCAGTCCCTGAAATCATATCCTGTGTTGCCAAGGATATTTACATATCCTTGGCATTCATAACCAAAATTAATTTTTGAACACTTTCATTACCACACACACAAAAATAATAACAATTAAAATGAAAAAGAACAATTAAAGTAAAAAAGAACATTGGGTGACTTTTTTTGCCCCCATTTTTCTGCTCATTCATCCATACACTGGACAAAGGGGAGTGTGTTCCGTATGGCTTTCCCAATCACATTGTCACCCATTATAAGCTACATTTTTATACAATTGTCTTCAAGATTCATAGGTTCTGGGATGTAGTTTGATAGTTTCAGGTATTTACTGCCAGCTATTACAATTTATTAGAACCTAAAACATGTTGTCTATATTAGGCATAAGAGTGCCCACCAGAGTGACCTCTTGGCTCCTTTTGGAATCTCTCAGACACTGAAACATTTCATTTCCATTCACATCCCCCTTTTGGTCAAGAAGATGTTCTCCATCCCATGGTGCCAGGTCTAGATTCCTCCCCAGGAGTCATATTCCATGTTGCCAGGTTTATTTACACCCCTGGGTGTCAGATCTCAGGTAGGGGGGAGGGCAGTGATTTCACCTGCCAAGTTGACTTAGCTAGAGAGAGAGGGCCACATCTGAAAACTCACTGATTTTAAAACAATTATTTGGAAGCCTGTAAAAAAATAAGTTGCTCCCTTTTGAAAAATTAGTGATATACAGTGTTCACTGACTTCTACAACATTTTCCTGGGCTGGAAATACACTTTTATTTAAAAGAGTCACATGGAAGTCTGTGAACACAGTATGCTGCTGTGTTTTGAAAACCATGTGCAATAAAGCTTTCTCTGAATTCTATGTTGTTTTCCTGTGTTGAAAACTGACAATTTTGATTAAAACAGTAGCTTGGAAGTCTGTGAAAACACTATATTGCTCTGTTTTCAAAACGAAGTGAAATGCAGGTTTCATTGACTTCTCTGATGTTTTCCTGGGCTGAAAACTCAATTTTATGAAAACAGTCATTTGGAAGTCCGTGAAAAGTGTATGTTCTGCTGTTTCAAAATGTAAATGCAAATACAGCTTTCATTGACTACTATGGTGTTTATCTTGGCTGAAAACTGACTTTTTTTAAAAGTCACTTGCAAGGCTGTGAAAACAGTATGTTACTCCATTTCTGAAACAAAATGCTTTGGAGATGTCATTGACTTCTATGGTGTTTTCCTGCACTAAAAACTCCCTTTTATAAAACACTCACTTGGAAGTCTGCAAAAACAGTATGTTGCTCCATTTTGAATATTATGTACAATACAGCTTTCATTGATTTCTATGATGTTTTCCCAGACTGAAAACTGACTTTTATTACAACAGTCACTTGTAAGTGCGCTAAATCAGAATGTTGCTCCATTTTTTTGATAGCTAAGTGCAATATAGCTTTCATTGACTTCTATGGTGTTTTCCCAGGCTGAAATTCACTGTTTTTAAAACACCCACTTGGAATTCTTCGATAACCATAGGTTGCTCCATGTTGAATGTGCAATACAGCATTCATTTACTTCTGTGGTGTTTTCCTGGTCTGAAAACTCACATTTTTAAAACATTCAATTGGAAATCTGCAAAAATAATGTTTCTCAGTTTCAAAAAAAAAAAAGTGTAATGCAGATTGCATTGGCTTCTATGGCATTTTCATGGGCAGAAAACTCACTTTTTAAAAAACTTTCCCCTGGATGTCTGTGAAAACAGCACGTTTCTCCTTTTTGAAAACTAAGTTCAATAGCGCTTTCATATGGCATTTTACTGGGGTGAAAACTCAGTTTTTAGAAACAGTCACTTGGAAGTCTGCAAAAACTGTATGCAGCCCTGTTTTGAGAACTAAGTGCAATACACTTTTCATTGACTTGTATAGTGCTTTCCTGATGTGAAAATGCACTCTTCTTAAAACAGTCACTTGGAAGTGCACAAAAACAGAATGTTGCACCATTTTTGAAAACTAAGTGCAATAGAGCTTCCATTGATTCAATGGTGTTTTCCTGGGATGAAAAATCTGTTTTTAAAACATTCACTTGGAAGTCTGTAAAACCAGTATGTTTCTCTCTTTTGAAAACTAAGGTCAATGCAGATTTCTTTGACTTCTGTGTTGTTTTACTGGGCTGAAAAATTACATTTTTAAAACAGTCAATTGGAAGTCTGTGAAAATAATGTTTCTCGGTTTCATAAACAAAAGGTAATCCAGACTGAATTAACTTCTAAGGCATTTTCCTTGGAAGAAAACTCAATATTTTAAAAGAGTCCCCTGGAAGTCTGCAAAAACAGCATGTTGCTCCTTTTTGTAAACTAAGAACAATACCACTTAATTGACATCTATGGTGTTTTCCTGGGCTGAAAAGGCAGTGTTTTTAAAACAGTCACTTGGAAGTCTGTGAAAAGAGTATTTTCCTCTGTTTTGAAAACTAAGTACAATACAGCTTTCATGGACTTCTGTGGGGTTTTCTTGGGATGAAAACTCACTTTTTTTGAAACCATACCTTGGAAGTCTGTGAAAACATTGTGTTCATCCAGTTTGAAAACTAAGGGCATGTTCTAGTTTGCTAATGCTGCTGGAATGCAAAATACCAGAAATGGATTGGCTTTTATAAAGGGGGTTTATTTGGTTACACAGTTACACTCTTAAGGCCATAAAGTGTCCAAGGTAACATATCATCAATTGGGTACCTTCACTGGATGGCCAATGGTGTCCAGAAAACCTCTGTTAGCTGGGAAGGCACATGGCTGGCATCTGCTCCAAAGTTCTGGTTTCAAAATGGCTTTCTCCCAGGGTGTTCCTCTCTAGGCTGCAGTTCCTCAAAATGTCACTCTTAGTTGCACTTGGGGTAATTGTCCTCTCTTAGCTTCTCTGGAGCAAGAGTCTGCTTTCAATGGCCATCTTCAAAATGTCTCTCATCTGCAGCTCCTGTGCTTTCTACAGTGTCCCTCTTTGCTGTAGCTCCTCTTCAAAATGTCACTCACAGCTGCACTGAGTTCCTTCTGTTTCTCAGCTCATTTATATGGCTCCACTGATCAAGACCCACCCTGAATGGGTGGGGCCATGCCTCCATAGAAATATCTCATCAGAGTTATCACCTACAGTTGGATGGGGCACATTTCCATGCAAACAACATAATCCAAATGTTCCAACTAAAGCCTCACTAATATGTCTGCTCCACAAGACTGCACCAAAGAATATGGCTTTTTCTGGGGGACATAATACATTCAAACCAGCACAGGGCAATACGCCTTCACTGACTTCTATGGTGTTTTCCTAGCCTGGAAATACACCTTTCTTTAAAACAGTCACTTGGACTTCTGCAAACACAGTATGTTGCTCTGTTTTGACAACTAAATGCAATAAAGCTTTCATTGACTTCTATGCTGTTTTCCTGTGCTGAAAACTGTATTTTTTTAAACAGTCACTTGGAAGTCTGCAAAAAGAGTATGTTGCCATGTTTTCAAAACAAAGTGAAAATGCTGTTTTCATTGACTTCCATGATGTTTTCCTGGGCTAAATATTCACTTTAATAAAAACAGACATTTGTAAGTCTGCAAAAACATTATGTTGCTCTGTTTTGAAAACCAATTGCAATACATCTTTTATTGACTTCTATGTTGTAATCCAGGGCTCAAAATTATCTTTTTTTAAACACTCACTTGTAATTGTGTGATAACCATATGATCCTCCAGAGGAGAGCCAGAGCTGGAGGAGGGATATGTAGGAGGTGGTGTGGGTTGAGGAGGGGGAGGAGCAGAGGTGGTGTCAGCAGGGACAGGAGGAGGAGAGGGTGGAGGTTTGTAAGCCACCATTATGCTGAAGGTGGAGCCATGCTAAGTGCAATACAGCTTTCTTTCATTGACTTCTATGGTGTTTTCCTGACCTGAAAACTCACTGGTTTTAAAACAATTATTTGGAAGTCTGTAAAAACCATAAGTTGTTCCCTTTTTAAAGCATAGTGGTATACAGATATAACTGACTTCTGTGGTGTTTTCCTGAGCAGAAATTTCACTTTATTTAAAACAGTCACTTGGAGGTCCAAGAAAACAGTATGTTGCTCCATCTTGAAAACATAGTGTAGTAAACATCCATAGTGTAATAAACATCCATTGACTTCAATATTATTTTCCTGGGATGAAAACTGACTTTTTTTAAAACAGTCACTAGAAACTCTGTGAAAATAATGTGCTGCTCCCTTTTGAAATCTAAATGCTCTATAACATTCCTTGAATGCTATGGTGTTTTGGGGGGCTGAAAACATGCTTTATTAAGAGAGCCACTTGGAAGTCTGCAAAAACACTATGTTGCTCAGTTTTCAAACCTAAGTGCAAGACAGGTTTCATTGACTTCTGTGGTGTTTTCCTGGGCTGAAAATTCACATTTTTTAAAAGAGTCCCTTGGAAGTCTCTGAAAAGAGAAAGTTTCTCCATTTTCAAAACTAAAATCAGTGCAATTTTCATTGACTACTAAGTTTTCATGGGCTGAAAATTCACTATTCTTGTACCATCACTTGGAATTCTTTGCAAATATTATGCTATGTTTTGAAAACTAAGCGCAATTCAGCTTTCATTGACAACCATAGTGTTTTCCTGTGATGTAAACTCACTTTCTAAAAACAGTCACTAGGAAATCTGTGAAAACAGTACATTGCTCCTTTTGGAAAACTAAGTACAATACAGCTTTCATTGACTTCTATGGTGTTTTTCTTGGCTGAAAAAGCACTTTCTTTTAAAATCAGTCACCTTAAAGACTGAGGAAAATGGTATGTTGCTGTGTGATGAATACAAAGTGAAATACACTTTTCACTGATTTCTATGGTGTTTTCCTAACCTGAAAATTCACTGATTTTAAAACAATTATTTGGAAGTCTGCAAAGAAAAACAACAGCCATTTGGAACTGTGTTAAAATAATATGTTTCTCAGTTTTGAATATTAAGGTTAAAACAGATTGCATTGACTTCTATGGTGCTCTCTGTGGCTGACAACTCACTTTTTTAAAAACAATCACCTGGCATACTGTGAAAACAGTATGTTGATCCTTTTTGAAAACTAACTGCAATATAGCTTTCCCTGATTTCTATTGTGCTTTTCTTGGCTGAAAAAAACACCTCTTTTTAAAAGAGTGACTTGAAGTCTGAGGAAAATGGTATGTTACTCTGTGATGAAAACAATGCAATACACATTTCATTGACTTTTATGGTGTTTTTCTGGGGTGAAAACTAACTTTTAAAAAAAAACATTATGTAGACAGACTGCAAAAAGAGCAATTTCCTCTGTTTTGAAAACTGAGGGGAATACAGTTTAATTGATTTCTTTTATGATTTCCTGTGATGAAAACTCAGTTGTTTTTAAGCAGTCAGTAGGAAGACTGTGAAAATTCTGTGTTGCTCCATTTGGTAAATTAACTGCAATACAGCTTTCTCTGATTCTTATAACATTTACCTGAGCTGAAAAACCACATTTTGAAAACAGTCACTAATAAGTCTGTGAAAAGAGTAGGTTGTTCTGTTTTAAAAACTAAGCGTAATACAGTTTCCATTGACTTCATGGGGTTTTCTTGGGAAGAAAAATCAATTTTTCACAACAGTCACTTGGAAGTCTGCATAAGCATTATGTTGCTTCATTTTGAAAACTAAGCAGAGTACAGCTTTCATTGTCTTCTATGGTATATTCCTGGGCTGAAAAATCACTTTTTTGAAAAAAGTCAATGGGAAGTTTCTGAAAGCTGTATGTTTCTTCCTTTGAAAACTAAGCATAATACACATTTTGTTGACTTCTATGGTGTTTTACTGAGCTGAAAAATCACTTTTTTGCAAACAGCCACTTGGAAGACTATGAAAGAAGAATGTAGCTCCATTTTTGAAACTAAGAATAACACAACTTTCATTGACTTCTATGGTGTTTTCCTGGGCTGAAAATTCACTTTTTGAAAAGAGTCACTTGGAAGTCTGTGAAAGCACTACGTTTCTCCATTTTGAAAACTAATCATAATACAGCTTTTATTTACTTTTGTGGTGTTTATCCTAGGCTGAAATGTCATTTTTTTGAAAACAGTCTCTTGGAAGTCTGTGAAAGCAGTATGTTGCTCCTTTCAAAAACAAAGCATAGTAAAGCTTTCATTGCTTTCTATGGTGTTTCCTTGGGCTGAAAAATCAGTTTTTTGTAAACAGTCTCTTGGAAGTCTGTGAAAGCAGTATGTTGCTCCATTTTGAAAACTAAGCATAATACAGCTTACATTGACTTTTCTGGTGTTTTCCTGGGCTGAAAAATCACTTTTTGGAATACAGTCACTTGGAAGCCAATGAAAACAGAATGTTGATCCCTTTTGAGAACTAAGTGCTGTACAGCTTTCACTGACTTCTATGGTGTTTTCCTGAGCTGAAAGCCCCATTTTTTAAAAACAGTCCCTTGGAAGCCTGCAAGAAAAACCCTGCTGCCCCATTTTGAAAACTAAGTACAATACAGCTTTCACTGACTTCTGTAGTGTCATCCATGCCTGGAAATACCCCCTTTTTTTTAAACAATCACTACAAATACTGTGGAAACAGCATGTTGCTACATTTGAAAACTAAATGCAATACAGCCCTTTTTGACTTTTTGGTGTTTTTCTGGGCTGAAAATTCACTTTTTATAAAGCAGTCTCTTGGAACTCTGTGAAAAGAGTATGTTGCTCCATTTTGAAAAGTAAGTGCAAAACAATCTTCATTGACCTCTATGTTGTTTTCCTTGGCTGAAAACTCACTTTTTAAAAAACAGTCACTTGGAAATCTGTGAAAAGTTTATGTGGCTACAATTTGAAAACTAAGTGCATTATAGCTTGCATTGATTTCTATGGTGATTTCCTAGGCTGAAAATGCACTTTTTTAAAACAGTCACTTGGAAATCTCTTAAAGGATAATTATATTAGTTAGGGTTCTCTCGGGAAAAAGAATCAATGAGAGATATCTATTAATATAAAATTTATAATAGTGTCTCACACAACTGTGGGTATGCATGAGTCCAAATTCCATAGGGCAGGCAGCAAACTGACAACTCCAATGTAGAAGTTCAATGAACTCCTCAGGAATTAAACTGGCAACTTCAAAAAACTGCTCAGGAATCCTTCACTGGTCAGCCAAAGAAGTAGAAGTGAAGGTCCTATATCTGTCTCATTTAAAAGTCTTCATTTGATTGGCTTAATCCAGCTGGCTGCATTCTCTCATTGTGGAAGACACACCCTTTGTTATCATAATCACTCACAGCCGCAGCCAATTGACTGATTGTTTAATAAACCAGCCTGTTGGTTTATTAACCAGCCATAAAGGTCCTCACAGCAACAGTTAGGACAGTGCTTGCTTGACCAGACAGATGCGTACCATCACTGGCCAAGTTGACACAGTCCAACCCTTGTCAACTTGGCAGCTGTATACATCACCTAAAATCATACTTTATCTCTAAGTAGAGAACAATAACAAACATATATTTTGCCTAACAATACTCTGATGTTCAGTGTACAATCAAAAACACACTAAATCTCTCCAGAATAGGGCACAAGTCCTTGGGTGACATTAACTCTTAAAATTGATTTTCTTTAGCTTAAATACAGCAAAATGAACAATACAGTTATGTCATATGATAAGGGGATAAGAGAGAAGAAACCAAAGATATTTGCTTTACAGTCAAATACTAACATAGTCATATCAATACAAGGAGGAAACATTCATGCCATCATAGTCCTCATTTCTGTAACTGGTCACATGGCTGTAGTTCATATTTATCACTACCTTCTTCCACTACCCATTCCGTGTTCCCTTTACCCTCAGCAAGCACTTCAGCTGGCTTTGGTTCTTTGCCTGGTGGGGTGACCCAAACCTTCAATCCTGAAGTTTCTTGACCATTGATTGTCCTGCCTGGATTGGGTTGTTGCAGTTTTCCATTGACTTTAATCACAGGGCATTGTAGTACCAACAGACACGCTAGGGGTTCTCCTGTATTCCAGGAAAACTATTCTTTACATCCATTGTGTAGCTGCAGTTGCTATTTCCCCATGATAGTATCGATTATCCCAGCCAGTACAGTAATCCCTTCCTTGCCTGTTGATTCAGAGGCATAAGAAGCCTAAAAAGGCCAGGTGGGAGGCTTAACATCCAGTTGAATGGGATTATTGTGTTTCCGGGTGGAAGCATTCCTCCTTTTATAACAAAGACTTGTAGAGCAGCAGAGCTTAAACTTGCAGGGACAGGAAGCAAAAATTTACCTAGTGGATCACTAGAAGTGATAGTGAGTGCTCCCACTCCTCTTTCCACCCCTTGTTTCCTAGACCCATGAATCCTGGCTATGGGGAAAACAGCACTATAGAGTGGATGCTGATTCAGAGCATGCACAGTCTTCTGGAGAGCACTACCTCAGCCCTGCAAGGTATTGCCACCTAGTTGACACTGTAATTGAGTCTCCAACAGGTCATTCCACCAGTCTATCAACCTAGCTGCTTCTGGATGATGGGGAACATGGTAAGACATAATAATTCAATGAGCATGTTCCCATTCCCTCACTTCATTTGCTGTAAACTGGGTTCCTTGGTTAGAAGCAATGCTGTGTGGAATACCATGAGGGTGGATAAGACATTCTGTAAGTCCACAGATGGTAGTTTTGGCAGGAGCATTTCATGAAGGGAAGGCAAACCCATATCCAGAGCATGTGTTTATTCCAGTAAGAACAAATCACTGCCCCTTCCATGATGGATGTGGTCCAATGTAATCAACCTGCCACCAGGTTGATCACCTCAGGGAAAAGTGCCATATTAGGGTCTCTGCTGCTGGCAGATTGGGCAATCTGCAATGACTGTGGCCAGGTAAGCCTTGGTGAGTGGAAGTCCATGTTGCTGAGCCCATGCATAGCCTCCATCCCTACCACCATGACCACTTTGTTCTTGAGCCCATTGGGCAATGACAGGAGTGGCTGGGGAAAGAGGCTGATTGGTATCCACCAAATGGGTCACTTTATCCACTTGGTTATTAATATCTTCTGCTGAAGTCACCTCTGGTGAGCATTCACATGGGACACAAATATCTTCATGTTTTTTGTCACTCATAGCTCTTCCCCATACTTCTTTGTCACCAATATTCCAATCATGTTCCTTCCAAGTCCCTGACCATCCAGCCAAACCATTAGCAACAGCCCATGAATCAGTATACAAACACACCTCTGGCTAGTTCTCCTTCCAAGCAAAATGAATAACCATGTGCACTGCTCCAAGTTCTGCCCACTGGGAGGATTTCCCCTCACCACCGTCCTTCAGGGTCATCCCAGAAAGAGGCTGCAGTGCTGAAGCTGTCCACTTTCAGATGGTGCCTGCATATCATGCAGAGCCATCTGTAAACCAGACCTGAGTTTTCTCTTCCTCAGTCAACTGATTGTAAGGAACTCCCCAAGATGCCATAGCTGTGGGCTGGGAAAGAGAAAGTAAGGTGAAAGGAGTTGGGGCCATGGACATTTAGGCCACTTCCTCATGTAATTTATTTGTGCCTTCAGGACCTGCTCAAGCTCTATCTTGTATACACCATTCCCACTTTATGTTGGAGTGCTGCTGTGCATGCCCAAATTTATGGTTTGGTGGGTCAGACAAAACCCAGGTCATGATAGGTAATTCAGGTCTCATGGTAACTTGGTGGCCCATGGTTAAGCATTCTGTCTCTACTAAGGCCTAGTAGCAGTCCAACAGCAGTTTCTCAAATGGAGTGTAGTTATCTGTAGAGGATGGTAAAGCTTTATTCCAAAATTCTAAGGGTCTACATTGTGATTCTCCTATAGGAGCCTGCCACAGGCTCCAAACAGCCTCTATATTTGCCACTGACACTTCCAGCACCATTGGGTCAGCTGGATCATATAGTCCAAGTGGCAGAACATCTTTCACAGCATACCAGACATGTTGCAGAGCCGCATCTTGTTCCAGTCCCCACTCAAAACTAGAAGCTTTTCTGGTCATCCAGTAAATGGACCAAAGTAGCACACCCAAATGAGGAATATGTTGTCTCCAAAATCCAAAGAGACCAACCAAGCATTGTGCCTGTATTTTGGTCATAGGAGGAGCCAGATGCAACAGCTTATCCTTCACCTTCGAAGGGATATCTCAACAGGCCCCACACCACTGGGCACCTAGAAATTTTACTGAGGTGGAAGGCCCCTGTATTTTGTTGTATTTATCTTCCATCCTCTTCCATGCAAATACCTTACCAAAAAATCTAGAGTAGTTGCTACTTCTTGCTCACTAGGTCCAATCAACATGATATCATCAATATAATGGACCAGTGTGATGTCTTGTGGGAGGGAGAAATGATCAAGATCCCTGTGGAACAATATTATGACATAGGGCTGGAGAGTTGATACAACCCTGAGGTAGCACAGTGAATGTAAACTGCTGGCCTTGCCAGCTGAATGAAAACTGTTTCTGGTAGTCCTTACTAACAGCTATCAAGAAAAAAGTATTTGCCAGGTCAGTAGCTGCATACCAGGTACCAGGGGATTTGCTGATTTGCTCAAGCAATGATGCCACATCTGTAACAGCTGCTGCAATTGGAGTCACCACCTGGTTAATCTTACAATAATCCACTGTCATCCTCCAA
This sequence comes from Choloepus didactylus, assembly GCF_015220235.1. NCBI lineage: Eukaryota > Metazoa > Chordata > Mammalia > Pilosa > Megalonychidae > Choloepus > Choloepus didactylus. Next base: position 62,461,028 of record NC_051334.1, on the reverse strand, counting down.
GACACGTCTCTTTTCTGCACAGGCCAAGTAGGAGAGTTGGATGGGGATGTGGTGGGAGTCACCATCCCTGCATTCTTCAAGTCCTTAAGAGTGGCATTAATCTCTGCAATCCCTCTAGGAATTCACTATTGCTTCTGGTTTACTATTTTGCTAGGCAGGGGCAGTTCTAGTGGCTTTCACTTGGCCCTGCCCACCATAATAGCCCTCACTGCATGAGTCAGGGAACCAATGTGAGGATTCTGCCAGTTGCTGAGTATGTCTATTCCAATTATGCATTCCAGCACTGGGGAAAATACCACAGAGAGGGCTGGGGACTGACTGGACCCACTGTGAGACAGACCTGAGGTAAAACTCCATCGATCACCTGACCTCCATGAGTCCAAACTTTGACTGGTGGACCAGAGTGACATTTTGGGTCTCCTGGAATTAATGACACTTCTGAACCAGTGTCTAATAATCCATGAAATGTCTGATCATTTCCTTTTCCCCAATGCACAGTTACCCTGGTAAAATGCTGTAGGTCCCCCTGGGGAAGGCTGGGAGGAAGATTAATGGTATAAATTTTGGCAGTGTAACAGGGTCCTTCCCCAAGCATACCTGGTCTTCCTCTCATTCAAGGGTCTCTGGAACTGTAAACTGTCTCAAGTCTGGAAATTGATAAAGGGGCCATGACTCTCTGTTTCTGTAATTCAAGGGAGACTTTTGTTCACTTGACCTAGAAATCTTCTGCTTATACAGTTCAAAGAAGAATTTAGTTGATTTCCCATCTATTTTACTAATTGGTACTACAAGATCTACTAGCCAGTGCCATATTACTTCAAAACAAGTGCAATAGAGCTTTTACTGACTTCTATGGTATTTTCCTAGGCTGGAAATACCCTTTTAAAAAAAAACAGTCATTGGAAGTCTGCAAAAAGTGTATGTGGCTCTGTTTTGAAAACCAAGTACAATAAAGCTTTCTTTGATTTCTGTGGTGTTTTCCTAGGCTGAAAACACACTTTTTCTAAAACAGTCACTTGGAATTCTATGGAAATAGTATGGTGCTCCATTTTTAAAACTAACTGCAATAAAGCTTTCATTGAATTATATGGTGTTTTCCTTGTTTGAAACCTCACTCTTCTTAAAACAGTCACTTGGAAGTCTGTGAAAACTGTATGTTGATACATTTTGAAAAGTAAGTGCAATACAGCTTTATTTTCTTCTATGGTATTTTCTGGGCTGAAAACTCACTACTTTTAAAAACATTCACATAGCAGACTACGAAAACAGTAATTTGCTCCCATCTGTAAACTATAGTGAATACAGTATAATTGAATTCTATCATCATTTCCAGTGATGAAAACTCACTTTTTAAAAACCAATCACTTGGAATGCTCTGTAATCTGTATATAGCTCTATTTGTAAACCTAAGTGGAATACACATTTCTCTGATTTATATGGCAATTACCTGGGCTGAAAAATTAAATTTTTGGAAAAGAGTCACTTAGAAGACTGTGAAATCAGTATTTGGCTCCATTTTGAAACCTAAGCTTAATAGAGATTTCATTGAATACTGTGGTGTTTTCCTGGGCTGAAAAATCACTTTTATGGAAACAGTCACTAGGAAGTCTGTGAAAGCAGTATGTTGTCCCATTTTGAAATCTTAGCATAATACAGATTGTGTTGACTTCTATCATGTTTGCCTGGGATGAAAAATCCCTTTTATGAAAACATTCACTTGGATGTCTGCAAAAGCAGTATCTTGCTACATTTTGAAACCTAGCATAAAGCAGCTGTCATTGACTTCTATGGTGTTTTCCTGGGCTGAAAAATTACTTTTTGAAAAGAGTCACTTGGAAGTCAACAAAAGGAGTATGTTGCTCTGTTTTGAAAACTAGGCATAACTAAGTCATCATTGACTTCTATGGTGTTTTCCTGGACTGAAAAAATCCTTTTTGAAAACAGGCACTTGGAAGTCTTTGAAAGAAGTATGTTGCATCATTTTGAAAACTAAGTTATTGCTTCAGTGGTGTTTTCCTGGGCTGAAAAACCACATTTTTGGAAACAGTCGCTTGGAAGTCTACAAAAGCACTATGTTGCTGCATTTTGAAATCTAATCATGATACAGCTTTCATTGACTTCTATGTTGTTTTCCTTGACTGAAAAATCACTTTTTTGAAAAGTGTCACTTGGGAGCCTACGAAGACAAGGTTTATCCATTTCCAAAACTAAGTGCATGTTCTAGTTTGCTAATGCTGCTGAAATGCAAAACACCAGAGATGGATTGGCTTTCATTAAAAGGGGTTTATTTGGTTACACAGTTACAGTCTTAAGGCCATAAAGTGTCCAAGGTAACACATCAACAATCAGGTACCTTCACTGGAGGATGGCCAATGGCATCTGGAAAACCTCTGTTAGCTGGGAAGGCATGTGGCTGGCATCTGCTCCAAAGTCCTGGTTTCAAAATGGCTTTCTCCCAGGACATTCCTCTCTAGGCTGCAGTTCCTCAAAAATGTTGCTCTCAGTTGCACTTGGGGCATTTGTCCTCTCTTAGCTTCTCTGGAGCAAGGGTCTGCTTTCAATGGCCATCTTCCAACTGTCTCCCAGTGCAGCTCCTGTGCTTTCTTCAAAGTGTCTCTCTTCACTGTAGCTCCTCGTCAAACATTGCTCACAGCTGCACTGAGTTCCTTCTGTTATGTCAGCTCATTTATACGGCTCCACTGATCAACTTAGACCCACCCTGAATGGGCAGAGCAACACCTCCATGGAAATTATCCAATCAGAGTCATCACCCACAGCTGGGTGGGGCACATTCCAAAGAAACACTCAAAGAATTACAATCTAATCAGCACTGATAATGTCTGCCCACACAAGATTACATCAAAGGTAATGGCATTTGGGAGATATAATACATTCAAACTGGCACAGTGCAATACAACTTTCAGTGACCTCTATGGTGTTTTCCTAGGTTGGAAATACCCTTATATTTAAAGTAGCCCCCTGCAAATCAGTGAAACCAGTAAGTTGCTCCATTTTGATAACTAAGTCCAATAAGGTTTTCCTTGAATACTATGGCATTTCCCTAGGATGAAAACTCACTTTTATTAAAACAGTAACTTGGAAGTCTGCAAATAGAGTATGTGGCCCTGTTTTGAAACAAAGTGCAATAAAGTCTTCTTTGATGTTTATGATGATTTCCTAGGCTGAAAATGCACTTTTCTAAAACTGTCACTTGGAAGTCTGTGAAAGGAGAATGTTGTTTCCTTTTGAAAACCAAGTACAATACAGCTTTTATTAAATACTATGGTGTTTTCCTAGGCTGAAATCTCATATTCTCTTGAAACAGTCATGTAGAAATCTGTGAAAACATTATACTTTACCATTTTGAAAACTAAGTGCAACACAGCTTTTATTAACTTCTATTGTGTCTTCCTGGGCTGAAAACTAACTGTTTTTAAAACAGTCACTTGGAAGTCTGTGAAAAAGGTATGATGATCAGTTTTGAAAAGGAAGTGCAATACAGCTTTTACTGTGTTCTATGGTGTTTTTCTGACCTCAAAACTCACTTTTTGAAAAAACATTCACTTAGTAGTCTGCAAAAACATTAATTTGCTCCCATCTGAAAACTAAGGGGAATAGAGTATAATTGCCTTCTCTCATGATTTCCAGTGATGAAAAATCACTTTATTAAAAAAAAAATTACTTGGAAGACTATGAAATCTGTATGTTGCTCTGTTTTGAAATCTAAGTGCCACACAGCTTTCTTGGACTTCTATGGTGTTAACCTGGGCTGAAAAATAACTTTTGAAAACAGACATGGAAGTCTGCAAAGGGATTATGTTATGGCATTTTGAAAACTAAGCATAATACAGGTGTGCCAGTTTGAATGTATTGTGTCCCCCAAATGCCATTATCTTTGTAGTCTTGTGTGGGGCAGAAGTTTTGGTGTTGGTTAGATTTGCTTGGAGTGTGCCCCACCCAGCTGTCGGTGATAATTTTGATGAGATGTTCCCATGGAGGTGTGGCCCCACCCATTCGGGGTGGGCCTTGATCGGTGGAGCTATATAAATGAGCTAACTTGGGGGGAGAAAAGAGAGTGCAGCTGGGAGTGATGTTTTGAAGAGAAGCAAGCTTGCTAGAAAGGAACGTCCTGGGAGAAAGCCGTTTTGAGGCCGGAGCTTTGGAGCAGATGCCAGCTGCCTTCCTAGCTAACAGAGGTTTTCCGGAGGCCATTGCCCATCCTCCGGTGAGGGTACCTGATTGCTGATGTGTTACCTTGGATGCTTTGTGGCCTTAAGACTGTAATTGTAAATAAACCCCCATTTTATAAAAGCTTATCCATTTCTGGTGTTTTGCATTCTGCAGCATTAGCAAACTAGGACAGATTTTGGTACCAGAGAAGTGGGGTGCTTTTGCTGCTGAGTCTGCAAATACCAAACATGTTGGAACGGCTTTTTAAGTGGATAAGGGGAAGATTCTGGAAGAATTGTGAGGAGCTTGATAGAAAAGGCCAAAACTGCTTTAAAGAGACTGTTAGTGGAAATATGGACTCTAAAGATACTTCTGATGAGGCCTTGAACAGAAATGGTGAATGTGTTGTTGTAAACTGGAAGAAAGGCGATCCTTGTTTTAAAGTGGCACAGAATTTGGCAAAATCGAGTCCTGGTGTCAGATGGAAGGAAGAATTTAAAAGTGGCAACCTGGAATACTTAGCTGAGGAGATCTCCAGACTACGTGTGGAAGATATACCCTGGCTTCTCCTTGCAGCTTATAGTAAAATGCGAGCAGAGAGAGATAAACTTAGAACTGAACTCTTGGGTTCAAAGAAACCAGAAGTCAATGGCTTGGAAAATTACAGGCTTCCAGGGGGTGGAATCCCAGAAGCTACAGCCCAACGTGAGGATGTAACCAAACATGGAATCCAGCTGCCATTTCAGTACAAGCCAAGATTGGAGATGGAATTATCCAGAAAGGATTTGTGGAAACTCCTGTTGTCTGATGGCTTTGACCCCTGCATGCTTCATGCAAAGCCAACAGAATTTTTGCAAGATCTTTATAGACAGAGCCATTGCTGGTCTGGACTGGAGGAGACAGACAAGGAAAAAATTAAAGGAAAAATCTCTTCAAAGACAGAGCCATGGAGGTTGAGGTCTGGAGTCAGGAGGTCTCGGGCTGGGAGAGCGGAGCAGCCCACATGCATGGAAAGGGTGAGTTTGCCCTGGAGGTCAAGGGCGGGCTTTCTGCCTCGATGCTCTGGAAGAATTTTGCCACCTCAGGTCCCAAAGAGGGTGGAGCACATTTCCAGGGAATTGGGGAGAGCCTGGCTGCCACCACACTGTTCTGAAGGGGTTGAGCGTGTGCCCCGGAGATGGAAGGGAATCCGGGAGCTGCCCCGAGGTTTGAGGAGGGTGGAGGCGAGAAGGTGGTCTCCCCAATGTGTGGAAATGTTGGAGCACTCACCCAAGCATTTGGAGAAGAAACAGCTGCCAAAAAGGCCCTTGGGAAGGGTTAGGCTCCCGCTCTCTCAAGCCCCAAGGATGCAACGTTGTTCTGTTAATGACTCTCAGACTTTGAAATCTAATGGAGTTTGTCCTGCAGGTTTTAGGAACTGTTTTGCTCCTGCTAACCCTGTTTTCCTTACTGTTTCTCCTTATGGCAATGGAAATGTTTATCCTATGAATGTCTCTCCTTTGTATATTGGAGGCATATAACTTGTTCTAAGTTCACAAATCCACAGCTAGAGGGGAATTATGCCTTAGGACTGACCAAGCCTAAATTGATTTTGATGGGATTTTGTATTTAACTTTTGTTACTGAAATGATTTAAGTTTCTGTGATATTGTGATGGAATGAATGTATTTTGTATTTGGAGAGATAATGTCATTTTGGGTTCCAGGGGGTGGAATGTGCCAGTTTGAATGTATTGTGTCCCCCAAATGCCATTATCTTTGTAGTCTTGTGTGGGGCAGAAGTTTTGGTGTTGGTTAGATTTGCTTGGAGTGTGCCCCACCCAGCTGTCGGTGATAATTTTGATGAGATGTTCCCATGGAGGCGTGGCCCCACCCATTCGGGGTGGGCCTTGATTGGTGGAGCTATATAAATGAGCTAACTTGGGGGGAGAAAAGAGAGTGCAGCTGGGAGTGATGTTTTGAAGAGAAGCAAGCTTGCTAGAAAGGAATGTCCTGGGAGAACGCCGTTTTGAGGCCGGAGCTTTGGAGCAGATGCCAGCTGCCTTCCTAGCTAACAGAGGTTTTCCGGAGGCCATTGCCCATACTCTGGTGAGGGTACCCGATTGCTGATGTGTTACCTTGGATGCTTTGTGGCCTTAAGACTGTAATTGTAAATAAACCCCCGTTTTATAAAAGCTTATCCATCTCTGGTGTTTTGCATTCTGCAGCATTAGCAAACTAGGACAACAGGTTTCATTAACATCTATGGTGTTTTCATGGGCTGAAAAATCATGTTTTTACAACAGAGTCACATGAGAGACTGCAAAAGCACTATTTTGCTCCATTTTGAAAACTAAGCTGAATACAGCTTTCATTCGCTTCTATGGTGTTTTACCAGGCTGAAAAATCACTTTTTTGCAAACAGTCACTTTGAAGTCTGTGAAAGGAGTATGCTACTCTGTTTTGAAAACCAAGTATTATATACATTACAATGAAATATATTGTGCTTTCCTGGGCAGAAAAATCATTTTTTTTTCAAAACAGTCACTTGTTATTCTGTAAAAACAGTGTGTTGCACCATTTTAAAAAATGATATTAATATAATTGCCATTGACTCCTGTGGTGTTTTCTTGGGCTGAAAATAACTTTTCTAAATCACTTTTCTAAATCAGTCATGGATATCAGTGAAAAGAGTATATTGCTTTATTTTAAAACAGAAAAATGCAGCATTCACTGACTTCTATGGCATTCTTCTTGGCTGATAAATCACTTTTTTGAAAACAGTCACTTGAAAGTCTGTGAAAACAGTATGTAGCTTCATTTTGAAAAACAATTATTAAACAGCTCTCTTTGATTCTATGGTGTTATCCTTGCTGAAAACTCCCTTTTTTGAAAACTGTCACTTGAACCCTGCAAAATCTCTATTTATCTCCTTATCAAAAACTAAGCACAATACAGACTTCATTGATGCCTATGGTGTTTTCCTGGGCTGAAAAATCACTTTTTAGCAATCAGTCCCTTGGAATTCTGTGAAGGCAGTATGTTGCCCCATTTTGAAAACTAAGCATGCTACAGAATTCACTGACATCTATGGGGTTTCCTGGGTTGAAAAATTACTTGGAAGTCTGCAAAACAGTATGTTGCTTCATTTTGAAAAGGAGGCATAGTTGCAAAAGCAGTATATTTCTCCAATTGGAAAGCTAAGCATACAGATTTTAGTGACTTCAGTTGTGTTTTCCTGGGCTGAAAAATCACTTTTTTGAAAACAGTCACTTGAAAGTCTCTGAAAGGAATATGTTGCTCTGTTTTGAAATCTCAAAATAATACAAGTTCATTCACTTCTATGGTGTTTTCATGGGCTGAAAAATAACGTTTTGGAAGCAGTCAATAGCAAGTCTGCAAAAGCAGTATGTAACTCCATTTTGAAAATTAAGCATAGTACAACTTTCATTGACTTCTATGGTGTTTTCCTGGGCTTGAAATTCACTTTTCTGAAAACAGCCACTTGGAAGTCTGTTAAAGCCATATGTTACTCAATTTTGAAAACTAAGCATAATACATCTTTCATTGATTTCTGTGGTACTTTACTGGGCTGAAAAATCACTTTTCTGCCATCACTTGAAAATCTGTGGAAGCACAGTGTAGCTTCATTTTAAAAACTAAGCAAATACAAATTTCATCAACTTCAGTGTTTTCCTGGGCTGAAAATTCACTTTTTTGAAACAGTCACTTGGAAGTCTGTGAAAGCACTATGTTGTTCCATTTTGAAAAATAAGCATAATAAAGCTTTCATTGATATATATGGTGTTTTACTTGGCTGAAAAATCACTTTTTTTGCAGTCACTTGGAAATCTGCAGAATCACAATGTAGCATAATTTTAAAAACTAAGCATAATACAACTCTCATTAACTTCTGTGTTGTTTTCCTGTGCTGAAAAATCACTTTTTGCAAACAGTCACTTGGAAGTCTCAAAAGAAGTATGTTGCTCCATTTTCAAAACTAAGCATAATACAGCCTTCATGGACTCCTCTGGTATTTTCCTGGGATGAAAAATCACTTTTATGCACATTCATGTGGAAGTCTGGGAAAGCAGTATGTTGCTCCACTTAGAAAACTAAACAAAATACAGACTTCATTATCCTCTATGGTGTTATCCTGGACAGAAAAATCACTGTTATTTAAACAGTCACTTGGAAGCCTGCAAAAGCAGTATGTTGCTCCATTTTGAAAACTAAGCATAATACTCCCTTCATTGTCTTCTATTGTGTTTTCCTGGGCTGAAAAACCTCTTTCTTGCAAAGAGTTACTTGGAAGCCTGTGAAAGCAATATGCTGCTCCGTTTTGAAAACTAAGAATATTACAGCATTCTTTGACCTCTATGGTGTTACTCTTGGGTGAAAAATCATGTTTTTTAAAACATTCTCTTCAAAGCCTGTGAAAGCATAATGTTGCTCCTTTGGAAAACATCTTTCATTGACTTCTATGGTATTTTCCTGGGATTGAAAAATTACTTGGAAATCTGCAAAATCATTATGTTGCTCCATTTGGAATCTAAGCATAATAGAGCCTTCATTGTCGTCTATGTTTTTTCCTGGGCTGAAAAATCACTCTTTTATGAACATTCACATTGAAGGCTGTGAAAGCACTATGTTATTCAGTTTTGAAAACAAAGCATAACCCATCCTTCTCTGACTTTTATGTTGTTTTCCTGGGTTGAAAATTCACTCTTTTACCTACAGTCACTTGAAAGTCTGCAAAAGTAGTATGTTGCTCCAATTTGAATACTAAGTATAATACAGCCTTCATTGATGACTCTGCTGTTTTCCTGGCATGAAAAATCACTTTTTTGCAAACAGTCACTTGGAAGCCAGCAAAAGCAGTATGTTGCTCCATTTTGAAACCTAAGCATGCTAACAGTGCTCATTGACTTCTATCATGTTTTCCTGCGATGAAAAATCCTTTTATGGCAAAGAGTTACTTGGAAGCCTGCAAAATCATTGTGTTGCTCCATTTTGAAAACTAAGAAATTTACAGCCTTCACTGACCTCTATGGTGTTTTTCTGGGCTGAAAAATCCTGTTCTTGCAAACAATCATTTGAAAGACTGTGAAATCAGTAAGCTGTTCTCTTTTGAAAACTATGCATAATACAGCCTACATTGATTTCTATGGTGGTTTCATGAGCTGAAAAATCACTTTTTTTTGCAAACAATGACTTCAAAGTCAGTTAAAGGAGTATGTTGCTCCATTTTGACCAGTGAGCATATTACAGCCCTCTGACTTCTATGCTGTTTTCCTGGACTGGAAAAATCACCTTTTTGTGGACAGTCACTTGGATGTCTGTGAAAGCAGTATGTTGCTCCATTTTGGAAACTAAGCATAACATGGCCTTCATTAACTTCTATGGGTGTTTTCCTTGGCTGAAAAATCACTGGTTTGCAAACAGTCCCTTGGATGTTTGCAACAGCATTTTATTTCTGCATTTTGAAAACAAAGCATAATATAGTCTTCATTGAATTCTACAGTGTTTTCCTTGGCTGAAAAATCACTTTTTTTGCCAACAATCACTTGGAAGTCTGCAAGAGTTATGATCCTGAGTTTTGAAAATGAAGGAAATACAGCCTTCATTGACTTCTGTGGTGTTTTCATGGGCTGAAAAATCACTTTTTTGCAAACAGTCCTTGGAAATCTGTGAAAGCAGTATGTTGCTCTGTTTTGAAAACTAAGCATAATACAGCCTTCATTACTTTTTACTGTGTTTTCTTGGGATGAAAAGTAACTTTTTTCTAACAGACACTTTAAGGTCAGCAAAAGAAGGATGTAGCTCCATTTTGAAAACTAAGAATATTACAGCCTTCATTGACCTTTATGGTGTTTTTCATTGCAGAAAAATCACGTTTTGGCAAACATTCACTTGGAAGTCTGTGAAAGTAGTATGTTGCTCCATTTAGAAAATTAAGCATAAAACAACAATCATTGACTTCTATGGTGACAGATTGGGCAGAAAAATCACTGTTTTGCAGACAGTCACTTGGAAGTCTTTGAAAGCAGTATGTTGCCCCATTTTAAAATCCAGGCATAATACTGCCTTCATTGACTTCTATGGTGTTTTTGTGGGCTGAAAAACCATTTTTCTGCAAAGACTCACTTGGAAGCCTGTGAAAGCAGTATGTTGCTTGTTTCAAAAACTAAGAATATTACACCCTTCATTGACCTCTATGGTGTTTTTCCTGGGTGAATAATCACATTTTTGCAAACATTCTCTTCAAAGTCTGTGAAAGCATTATATTGCTCCTTTTGAAAATTAAGTATTATACAGCTTTCATATTCTTCTATGGTGTTTTCCTGGGCTGAAAAATCACTTGGAAGTCTGCAAAAGCAGTACATTTCTCCATTTGGAACTAAGCATAATACAGCCTTCATTGACTTCTATGTTTTTTCCTGGGCTGCAAAATCAGTTTTTTGCAACCCACACTTTGAAGAATGTGAAAGCAGCATGTTGCTCCATTTTGAAAACCAAGCATAATAAAGCCTTCTATGACATCACTGGTGTTTTCCTGGGCTGAAAAATCAATTTTGCAAACATTCATGTGGAAGTCTGGGAAAGAAGTATGTTGCTCCATTTAGAAAACTAAGCATAATACAGCCTTCATTGACTTCTATGTTACTATCCTGGGAAGAAAATTCACTGTTATGCAAACAGTCGCTTGGAAGTCTGCAAAAGCAGTTTGTTGTTTCATTTGAAATCTAAGCTTATTACTGCCTTCATTAACTTCTATGGCATTTTCATGGGTTGAAACAGCACTTTTTTCCAACAGTCACTTGGAAGCCTGTGGCAGCAGTATGTGGATCCGTTTTGAAAACTAAGAATATTACAGCCTTCATTGACCTCTACAGTGTTTTTGTGTGTGTGTGTGTGAAAAATCACAGTTTTGCAAATATTCTCTTTGAAGTCTTTGAAAACAGTGTATGGATCCTTTTTAAAACTAGGGTGTTTTTGGCTGAAAAATCACGTTTTTCCTAAGTCTCTTGGAAGTCTGTGAAAGAAGTATGTTGCCCCCTTTTGAAAGCTAAGCATAATGAATGCAGCCTTCATGGACTTTTATGTTGTTGTCCCGGGCAGAAAAATCACTTTTTTTGCAAACAGTCACTTGGAAGACTGTGAAAGAAGTATGTTGCTCCACTTTGAAATTGAAGCACAATACAGACTATGATGGTGGTTTCCTGGGCTAAAAAATATACTCTCGGCACACAGTCACTTGGAAGTCTGTGAAAGCAGTATGTTGCTCCATTTTGAAAACTATGCGTACTACATCCTTCATTGACTATTATGGTGTTGCCTGGCCTGAAAAACACTGTCTTGCAAACAGTCCCTTGAAAGTCTGTGAAAGCAATTTGTTACTGCATTTTGAAAACAAAGCATAATGTAGCTTTCACTGATTCTATGGTTCTTTCCTGGGCTGAAAAATCACTTTTGTGCAGTCACTTGGAAATCTGTGAAAGCCATGTGTTTCTTCACTTTGAAAACTAAGCATGATGCAGCCTTCTTTGCTTTCTATACTATGTTCTTGGACTGACAAAATACTTTTTTCTAACAGACACTTTGAAGTCTGTGAAAGGAGGTTGTTTGCTCCATTTTGAAAACTAAGAATATACAGCCTTCATTGACCACTATGCTGTTTTACATTGCTGAAAAATCACGTACTTGAAAACAGTCACTTGGAAGTCTGTGAAAGCATTATGTTACTCCATTTTAAATACTAGGCCTAATACCACCTTCATTGACTTCTATGGTGTTTTCCTGGGCTGAAAAATGACTTTTGTGCAAACACTCACTTGGAAGCTTTGAAAGCAGTCTGTTGCTCCTTTTGAAAACAAAGAATATTACAGCCTTTGTAGACCTCTATGATGGATTTCCTTGGCAAAAAAAAAACACATTTTTCAAACATACTCTTCAAAGTCTGTGACAGCAGTATGATGCTCATTATGAAAATTAAGTATATTAGAGCTTTCATTGTCTTATATGGTGTTTTCCTGGGCTGAAAAATTGCTTTTTTTCAAACATTCATGTAGAGATATGGGAAAGAAGTATATTGCTCCATTTAGAAAACAGCCTTCATTGACTTCCATGGTATTATCCTGCACAGAAAATCACTGTTATGCAAACAGTCACTTGGAAGTCTGCAAAAGCAGTATGTTGCTCTGTTTTGAAACCTATGCCTAATACTGCCTTCATTGACTTCTATGGTATTTCCATGGGCTGAAAAATCACTTGGAAATCTGTGAAAGCAGTATGTTGCTCTGTTTGGAAACTAAGCATAATACAGCCTTCATTGGCTTCTATGTTTTTTTCTGGGCTGGAAAATCACTTTTTTACAAAAACATTGAACTCTACAAAAGCAGTATGATGCCTGTTTTTTTTTTATTTTGAAATAAATTCAAAGTTATATGAACAGTTGCAAAAACAATACTAGCCCCATACAAAGAATTCCATCATACCCTGACCCCCCTCCCCTGATAGCTTAATCCACCAGTCTTAACATGCTGTCACATTGCTATTTCTTTCCCTCCTTCCCTCCATATTTATCATCCATCATCTATTGCTCTGTCTTCTGAGCATATGAGAGTTAGCTGCACACATCCTTGAACATACACTATAATTCACATATACACTTCCCATGAACAAGAACATTCTTTTATGCAATCCCATTAAGCACAGCTAAGAAGTACGATAGATTCAACAATGATACAAAGCTTACTTCTATATTTCCTTTTCCTTATGTCTCAACTGTGTCCCTTTGAGCCACCTGTCCTCTATCCTCCAGTCCCATTTAAGTTCATCCTTAGCATTCAATTGTCATCTAGTTAGACATTTTTTTTTCAGTTGTGGAAACATATATACAGCCTAAATCTTCCCATTCCACCCCCTCCCTAGCCTTTCATTACTGGGATTAATCACATTTAGAATGTTGTAATGCTCTTTCCTGGGCTGAAAATCACTTGTTTGAAAACAGGCACTTGGAAGACTACAAAAGCATATGTTGTGCTATGTAAACTAAGCATAATACATCCTTCATTGACTTCTATGGTGTTTTACTTGGCTGAAAGTCAGGTTTTTGTAAACAGTTCCTTGGAATCCTGTGAAAGCTGTATGTTGCTCATTTTGAAAACTATGTCTATTACTGGCTTCATTGACTTCTATGGTGTTTTTCTAAGGTGAAATATCACATTTTTGCAAACATTTTCTTCAAAGTCTGTGAAAGCAGTATGTTGCTTCTTTTGAAAACTATGTATAATACAGCTTTCTTTATCTTGTATGGTGTTTTCCTAGGCTGACAAATAACATTTTTGCAGTCACTTAGAAGTGTCCAAAAGCAGTATGCTGCTCCATTTTGAAAACTAAGCACAATACAGAATTCATTGACTTCTATGGTGTTTTCCTGGACTGAAAAAATCACTTTTCTGAAAACAGTCACTTGGAAGTCTGAAAAGGAATACATTGCTACATTTTGAAAACAAAGCATAAAACAGCTGTCATTGAATTCTGTGATGTTTTCTTGGGATGAAAAAATCATGATTTTGAAAACAGTCACTTGGAAGACTCTGAAAGCAAAATGTTACTGTGTTTTGAAAACTAAGCATAATACAGCCTTCACTTATTCCTATGGTGGTTTCATGAGCTGAAAAATCACTTTTTTTCAAGAAGTCACTTGGAAGTCCACAAAAGCCGTATTTTGCTTCATTTTGAATAGAGAGCATAATACAGCCTTCTTTCACTTCTATTGAGTTTTCCTGGTCTGGAAAATCAGCTTTTGCCAACAGTCACTTGGAGGTCTGTGAAAGCAGTATGTTGCTCCATTTTGAAAACTAAGCATTAACAGCCTTCAGTGACTTCTATTGTTTTCCTGGGCTGAAAAATCACTTGTTCGCACACAGTCACTTGGAAGTTTGAGAAACATGTGGTTTGCTACATTTTGAAAACTAGGTATAATACAGCCTTCACTGCTTTCTATACTGTTTTTTGGGGGAGGACTGAAAAATAACTTTTTTCTAACAGACACTTTGAAGTCTGTGAAAGCAGGATGCTGCTGTGTTTTGAAAACTAAGAATATTGCAGCCTTCATTGACCTCTATGGTGTTTTTTGTTGCTGAAAAATCATGCTTTTGAAAAAATTCACTTGGAAGTCTGTGAGACCAGTATGTTGCTCCATTCAAAAATAAGCATAATAGTGCTTTCATTGACTTCTATGGTGTTTCCATGGGCTGAAAAACCCCTTTTTTTTTGCAAAGACTCACTTGGAAGCCTGTGAAAGCAGTATGTTGCTCATTTTGAGAACTAAGAATATTACTGCCTCCATTGATTTCTATGGTTTTTTTCTAGGTGAAAAATCATGTTTTTGCAAACATTCTCTTCAAAGTCTGTGAAAACAGTAAGTTGCTCCTTTGAAATCTATGTATAATACAGATTTCTTTAAATTGTATGGTGTTTCCTGGGTTGAAAAATCACTTGGAATTCTGTGAAAGCAGTATGTTCCTCCATTTGGAAACTAAGCATAATACAGACTTCATTGAATTCTATGTTTTATCCTGGGCTGAAATATCACTTTTAGGAATAAAGTCACTTGGAACTCTTTAAAAGCAGTATGTTGCTCCCTATTGAAACCAAAGCAAAATACATCCTTCTTTGACTTCTATGTTGTTTTCCTGGGGTGAAAAATCACTTTTGGCAAACAGTCATTTGGAAGTCTGCAAAAGCAGTATGTTGTCCCATTTTGTAAACTAAGCATAATACAGCCATCATTGACTTCTCTGCTGTTTTCCTGGGCTGAAAATTCACTTTTTTGCAAATATTCATGTGTAAATTAGGGAAAGCAGTATATTGCTCCATTTAGAAATCTAAGCATAATACAGCCTTCATTGACTTTTATGGTGTTTTCCTGAGCTGAAAAACCACATTTTTCCAAACAGTCTCTTGGAAGTCTGCGAAACCAGTATATTGCTCCATTTGGAATAAAAAAGCATAATACAGCCATCATTGAACTCTATGGTGTTTACTTTGACTGAATAATCACATTTTTGCAAACAGTCACTTGGAAATCTATGAAAGCAGTATGTTGCTCCATCTTGAAAAGTAAGCATATTACAACCTTCATTGAAATGTCTGCTTTTTTCCTGGCTGAAAAATCACTTTTTTGTTAACATTCTATTGAAAGTCAGCAAAAGCAGTATGTTGCTCCATTTTGAAAACTAAGCACATTACATCCTTCTTTGACATCTCTGGTATTTTCATGGGGGGAAAATCCCATTTTAGAAAACAGTCATATGGAACTCTGAGAAAGCAGTATATTGCTCTGTTTTGAAAACTAAGCATACTACAGTCTTCATTCACTTCTATGGTGTTTTCCTGGGCCAAAAAACCACTTTTTTGCAAACAGTCACTTGGACTTCTGTGAAAGCAGTATGTTGCTATGGTTTGGAAATGAAGCACAATACTTACATCATTGATGTCTGTGGTTCCCTGCACTGAAAAATCTCTTTTCTGCAGTCAATATGAAGTCCACAAAAGCAGTATGCTGCTCCATTTTGAAAACTAAGTACAAAACAGCCTTCATTGTTTTCTATGGTGTTTTCCTGGGATGAAAAACCACTTATTTGGAAAAAGTCACTTGGAAGACTCCAAAAGCAGTATTTTGCTCTGTTTTGAAAATTAACCTTAATGCACTTTTGTTGACTACTATGGTGTTTTCCTGGGCTGAAAAATCACTTTCTGGCAAACAGTAACTTTGAAGTCTGCAAAAACAGTATGTTGCTTCATTTTGAAAACTAAGCATAAGATAGACTAG
The DNA here is from genome assembly GCF_015220235.1 of Choloepus didactylus. Taxonomy (NCBI): domain Eukaryota; kingdom Metazoa; phylum Chordata; class Mammalia; order Pilosa; family Megalonychidae; genus Choloepus; species Choloepus didactylus. Next base: position 62,445,039 of record NC_051334.1, on the reverse strand, counting down.
TTTTACTTCAGTGGTGATTTCCTGGGGTGAAAAATCAGTTTTCAAAAAAGTCACTTGGAAGTCTGCAAAAGAAGTATGTTGCTCCGTTTTGAAAACTAAGGATACAACAGCTTACACTGACTTCTATGGCATTTTCCTGGGCTGAGAATTCACATTTTTGCAAAGAGTCTCTTGGAAGTCAATGAAAGCACTGTGTTGCTCCATTTTGAAAACTAAGCATGATGCAGCCTTCATTGAATTCTATGGTGTTTGCCTTTGCTGAAAAATCTCTTTTTTGCTGACAGTCACTTGGAAGACTGTGAAGGCAGTATTTTTCTCCATTTTGAAAACTAAGAACAATACATCCCTCATTGACATCTATGGTATTTTCCCAGGCTGAAAAATTATGTTTTTGCTCTGTCTTGGAATTATGCAAAAGCAGTGTTGCTCTGTTTTGAAACTAAGCATACTACAGCTTTGTGGAATTCCATGGTGTTTTCCTGTGCTGAAATGTTTTGGCAAACAGTTACTTGGAATCTGTGAAAGCAGTGTTTTGCTCTGTTTTTAAAACTAAACACACTATGGTTTTCATTGACTTCTATGGTGCTTTCCTGGGCTGAACTATCACTTTTTGAAAACTGTCACTTGGAAGTCTGTGAAAGTAGTATGTTGCTCATTTGAAAACTAGGTATAATACAGCTTTCTTTAACTTGAACAGTGTATTCCTGGGCTGAAAAAATCAACTGTAATTCTGTGAAAGCAGTATGTTGCTCCATTTGGAAACTAAGCTTAATTCAGCCTTCATTGACTTCTATGTTTTTTCCTGTGCTGGAATATCACTTTTTGGTAAACAGTCACTTAGAACACTGTGAAAGCAGTGTGTTGCTCCATACTGAAAACTTGGCAAAATACATCAAATAAGACTTCTAGGTTGTTTTCCTGGGCTGAAAAATAACTTTTTGCAAAGAGTCATCTGGAAGTCTGGAAAGCACAATGTCCCATTTTGAAAAGTAAGTATAACACAGCCAACATTGACTTCTCTGCTCTTCTCCTGGACTGAAAATTCACTTTTTTGAAAACATTCTCATGGAAATCAGGGAAAGCAGTATGTTCCTCCCTTTAGAAATCTAAACACAATACTTCTTTCATTGACTTATATTGTGTTTTCCTGGGCTGAAAACCCCCTTTTTTTGCAAACAGCCACTTGGAAGTCTTTGAAAGCACTACATCGCTCCATTTTGAAAATCAAGTGCAATACAGTCTTCATTGATATTTATGGTGTTTTCCTGGATGGAAAAATCACTTTTTGCACACACTCACTTGGAAGACTATGAAAGCTGTGTTATGCTCTATTTTGAAAACTAAACATAATGCAGCATTCATTACTTCCTATTCTGTTTTGGGGGGCTGAAAAATAACTTTTTTCTAGCAGACACTTTGAATTCTGTGAAAGCAGGATGTTGCTCTGTTTTGAAAACTAAGAATATTACAGACTTCATTGATCTCTACTGTGTTGTTTGTTGCTGAAAAATCACAGTTTTGCAAAAATTCACTTGGAAGTCTGTGAAAGCAGTGTGTTGCTCCATTTGAAACTAAACATAATAGTATCATCCTTGACTTCTATGGTGTTTCCCCGGCCTGAAAAACCTCTTTTATGCAAACACTCACTTGGAATCCTGTGAAAGCAGTATGTTGCTCATTTTGAAAGCTAAGAATATTGCTGCCTTCATTGATCTCTGTGGTGTTTCTCTAGGGTGAAAAATCACATTTCTGCAGTCTCTTAAAAGACAATGAAAGCAGAAAGTTGTTCCTTTTGAAAACTAGGTATACTGCAGCTTTCTTTAGCTTATATGGCATTTTCCTTGGCTGAAAAATCACCTGGAGTTCTGTGAAAGCAGTATGTTGCTCCATTTGGAAACTAAGCATGATAGAGCCTTCATTGACTTCTATGTTTTTTCCTTGGCTGAAAAATAACTTTTTTGGAAAGAGTCACTTCGAAGTCTGCCAAAACAGTATGTTGCTCCATTTTGAAAAATAAGCATAAGACAGACTTGTTTGACTTCAATGGTGTTTTCCTGGGGTGAAAAAACACTTTTTTGAAAAAAGTCACTTGGAAGTCTGCAAAAGAATTATGTTGCTCCATTTTGAAAAATAAGCATACTACAGCCTACATTGACTTCTATGGCATTTTCCTGGGCTGAAAAATCAGGTTTTTGCAGAGTCACTTGAAAGTCTACAAAAGCAGTGTGCTGCTCCATTGTGAAAGCTAAGCATTGAATACCACCTTCATTGAATTCTATGGTGTTTTCCTTGGCTGAAGAATCACTTTTTTGAAAACAGTCACTTGGAAGTCTGTGAAAGCAGTATAGTGCTCCTTTGAATACTATGTATAATACAGCTTTCTTTAACTTGTATGGTGTTTTCCTGGGCTGAAAAATCACTTGGAATTCTGTGAAAACAGTATGTTGCTCCGTTTTGAAACTAACCATAATACAGCCTTCTTTGACTTCTATGATTTTTCCATGGCTGAAATATCACTTTTTGGAAAACAGTCACTAGGAACTCTGCAAAAGCTGTATGTTGCTTTGTATTGAAAACAAAGCAAAACACATCCTTCTTTGACATCTATATTGTTTTCCTGGGCTAAAAAATCACTTTTGGCAAAAAGTCATTTGGAACTCTGTGAAAGAAGTATGTTGTCCCATTTTGAAAACTAAGCATAATACAGCCACCATTGACTTCTCTACTGTTACACTGGGCTGGAAATTCATTTCTTGCAAACACTCATGGCAATCAGGGAAAGCAATATGTTGCTCCATTTCAAAATCTAACCATAATACTGCCTTCATTGACTTCTATGGTGTTTTTCTGGGCTGTAAATCCACATCTTTCAGTCACTTGGAAGACTGCAATTTCAGAACATTGCCCCATTTTGAAAATGAAGCACAATAGTCTTCATCGACATCTATGGTGGATTCATGGGCTGAGAAATCTCCTTCTACAAGCAGACACTTGGAAGACTGTGAAATTAGTATGTTGCCCTCTTTTGATACCTAAGCATAGTACATCCTTCATGGACTTCTATAGTATTGCCTGTCATGAAAAGACAGTTTTTTGCAAAAGACACTTGGATGAATTCAAAAGCAGTATATGCTCCATTTTGAAAACAAGGCATAATAAATTCTTCATTGACTTCTATAGTGTTTCCCTGGGCTGAAAAATCACTTTTGTTTAAGCAGACACATGGAAGAATGTGACAGCATTCTCTTGCTCCATTTTGAAATCTGTGCATACTACAGCATTCACTGACATCTATGATGTTTTACTGGGCTGAAAAATACTTTTTTGCAGTCACTTGGAAGTCTTCAATGCAGTATGTTGCTCCATTTTAAAAACTAAGCAGAATACAGCTTTCATTCACTTCTATGGTGTTTTCCTGGGCCAAAAAAACACTTTTTTGAAAACCATCACTTGGAACAATGTAAAAGCAGTATGTTGCTCCATTCAAGAAATTAAGCAGTATACAGCTTCATTCACTTGTATGGTGTTTTCCTGGGCTGAAAAAACACTTCTTTGAAAACAGTCACTTGGAACTCTTTGAAAGCAGTATTTCTCTCCATTTTGAAAACTAAGCAGAATACAGCTTTCATTCACTCCTATGGTGATTTCCTGGGCTGAAAAATCACTTTTTGAAGAGTCACTTGCAACACTGCAAAAGAAGTATGTTGGACCATTTTGAAACTAAGCAGAATATTGCATTCATTCATTTCCATGGTGGTTTCCTGGGCTGAAAAATCACTTTTGTGAGAACAGTCACTTGGAGACCTGTGAAAGCAGTATGTTGCTCAGTTTTGAATGCTAATCAGTACACAGACTTTTTACACTTCCATGGTGTTTTCCTGGTCTGAAAAATCAACTTTTGTTAACTGTTACTTGGAAATCTGTGAAAACAGTATGTTGAGCTGTTTTGAAATCTAACCAGAATACAGCTCTCATCCACTTCTATGCTGTTTTCCTGAGCTGAAAAACCACTTGTTTGAAAACAATCACTAGGAACTCTGAAAACAGTATGATATTCAGTTGTGAAAACTAAGAAGAATACAGCTTTCATTCACTTCCATTGTGTTTTTCTTGGCTGAAAAATCACTTTTTTGAAACAGTCACTTGGAAATCTATGAAAGCAGTTTGCTGCACAATTTTTGAAATCTAAGCAGAGTAGAGGTTTCATTCACTCCTAAGATGTTTTCCTGGGCTGAAAAATCACCTTTTTGAAAACAGCCACTTGGAACACTGTGAAAGCATTGTGTCGACCCATTTGGAAAACTGAGCAGAAAACAGCTTTCATTTATGTCTATGGTGGTTCCCTGGGGTGAAAAATCCCTTTTTGGAAAAGAGTCACTTGGAACTCTGTGAAAGCAGTATGTTGCTCCGTTTTGAAAACTAAGTGGAATACAACTTTCATTCACTTCTATGGTCTTTTCCTGGGCTGAAAACTCATGTTTTTGCAGTGACTTGGAATTCTGTGATGGCAGGGTTGCTCCATTTTGAAAACTAAGCAAATTGCAGCTTAGCTTTTGTTGAATTCTTTGCTGTTCTCATGGGCTGGAAAACCACTTTTTGGAAACAGTCACTTGGAAATCTGCAAAAGCAGCATGTTCCTCCGTTTTGAATGCTAGTCAGTATACAGATCACTTTCACTTATGTAGTGATTTTGTGGGCTGAAAAATCACCTTTTTGAAAACTGATACTTGGAACTCTGAGAAAGCAATATGTTGAGCTGTTTTTGAAACAAAGCAGAATACAGCTCTCATTCACTTCTATGCTGTTTTCCTGAGCCTAAAAAACCACTTGTTTGAAAACACTCCCTCGGAACACTTCAAAAACAGTATGTTGTTCCATTTTGAAAACTTAGAAGAATACAGCTTTCTTTCAATTCCACAGTGCTTTCCTTCGGCTGAAAAATCACTTTTTTTGGAAACAGGCACTTGGATCTCTGAGAAAGCCTTATGTTGATCCGCTTTGAAAACTAAGCAGAGGACAGCTTTCATACACTCATATGGTGTTTACCTGGCCTGAAAATACAGTTTTTGAAAGGAGTCTTTTGGATCTCTGCAAAAGCAGTATGTTGCTCCATTTTGAAAACTATGCAGAATACAGCTTACATTCACTTCTATGGTGTTTTCCTGGCCTGAAAAATAATTTTCTGAATGGAGTCATTGGAACTCTTGGAAGCAGTATGTTGCTCTGTTTTAAAAACTAAGCAGGACACCATTTTCATTGAATTCTATGCTGTTTTGGGGGCTGAAAAGTCACCTTTTTGAAAACAGTCACTTGGAACTCTGTGAAAGCCTTATTTTGCTTCATTTTGAAATCTAAGAAGAATACAGTTTTCATTAAGTTCCATGGAGTTTTCCTTGGAGGAAAAATAACTTTACTGAAAAGATTCACTTGGAATTTTCTGAGAGCAGTATGTTGCTCAGTTTTGAAAACTAAGCAGAATACACCGTTCATTCAATGTTATCATCTTTTCCTGCAAAGAAAATCACTTTTTGAAAACAGTCATTTTGAACACTGTGAAAGCAGTATGTTGATCTGTTTGAACACTAAGCATTATAAACCTTTCATTCACGTCTCTGGTGTTTTCCTAGGCTGAAATATGAGTTTTTAGAAAACAGGTACTTGGAAGTGTGTGAAAGAATAATGTTGCTCTATTTTGAAAACTATGTAGAATACAGCTTTCATTCACTCCTATGGTGTTTACTGGGGCTGAAAAATCACTTTGTTGAAAACAGTCACTTGGAACTCAGTGAAAGGAGTATTTGCTTCATTTTGAATGCTAATCCATATACAGATTTCTTTCATTCCTAACATGTTTTCCTGGGCTGAAAAATCACATTCTTGAAAACTGTTACTTGGAAATCTGTGAAAGCAGTATGTTGAGCTGTTTTGAAAGTTAAGCAGAATACAGTTCTCTTTCACTTCTATGCTATTTTCCAGACAAGAAAAATCACTTGTTTCAAAACCCTCACTTGGAATTCTTCAAAAGCAGTATGTTGTTCTGTTTTGAAAAACTGAGAAAAATACAGCTTTCATTGACTTCCATGGTGTTCCCTTGGCTTAAAAATTCACTTTTTTGGAAACAGTTACTCTGAAATCTGGGAAAGCTGTTTGTTGCTCCAATTTGAAAACTAAGAAGAATACAGCTTTTGTTCACTTCTTTTGTGTATTTTGCCCTGAAAAACCTCTTTTTTGAAAACAGTCACTTGGAAGTCTGCAAAAGCATAATGGTGATCTGTTTTGAAAACTAAGAAGAATACAGCTCTCATTCACTCCTATGGTGTATACCTGGCCTGAAAATGCACTTACCTGAATACAGTCTCTTGGAATTCTGTGAAAGTAGTATGTTTCTCCATTTTGAAAACTGAGCAGAATACAGCTTTCATTCACTTCTATGGAGTTTTCATGGGCTGAAGAAATCACTTTTTTGAAAACAGTGACTTGGAACTCTACAAAAGCAGTACATTCCTCCATTTTTAAAAATAAGCAGTATACTGCTTTCATTAACTTCTATCATGTTTTCCTGAGCTGAAAAATCACATTTTGAAAACATTCACTTGGGAATCCATGAAAGAAGTATGTTGTATCATTTTGAAAACTAAGGAGTATACAACTTTCATTCACTTCTATGGTGTTTTCCTGTGAGGAAAAATCACTTTTTGGTAAACAGTCACTTTGAACTCTGTAAAAGTAGCATGTTGCTCAGTTTTGATAACTAAGCAGAATACATGTGTCATTAACTTCCATGGCATTTTCATGCACTGAAATATCACTTTTTGGAAACAGACACTTGGAACACTGTGAAAGACGTATGTCACTGCGTTTTGAAAACTAAGCATAGTAGACATTTCTTTCACTTCTATGGTGTATTCCTGGGCTGAAAAAACACTTTTTTGAAAACAGTCACTTGGAAGTCTGTGAAAAGAGGATGTTGCTCTGTTTTGAAAACTAAGCTGAATACAGTTTTCATTCACTTCTATGGTGTTCTCCTGGGATGAGAAATCACTTTCTTGAAAACATCACTTGAAACCCTGTGAAAGAAGTAGGTTGCTCCTTTTCAAAATCTATGGTGTTTTCCTGGGCTGAAAAATCACTATTTGAAAACAGTCACTTGGAATGCTGTGAAAGCAGTAGGTTGATCCGTTTTGACAACTAAGCAGAATACAGATGTCATTCTCTTTTATGGTGTTACCCTGCACTGAAAAATCCCTTTTATGAAAACACTCACTTGGAAATCTGTGAAAGCAATATTTTTCTCTGTTGTGAAAAAAACAAGAATACAACTTTCAATCACTTCTGTCGTGGTTTCCTTTGCTGATAAATCACTTTTGGGAAACTGTCACTTGGAACACCATGAAGTGCTATGCTGCTATGTTTTAAAAGCTAAGCAGAATACAATTTCAATTCACTTATTTGGTGTTTCCCTAGGCTGAAAATTCACTTTTTTTAAAACAGTCGCTTGAAACTCTGAAATCATTATGTTGCACTATTTGAAACCAAAGCAAAATACAGCTTTCATTCACTTCTAGGCTGTTTTCCTGGGCTGATAAATCACTATTTTAAAAAGAATCACTTGCAATGCTCTGAAAGAATTATGTCGCTCCATTTTGAAAAGTATGCCTAATACAGCTTTCATTCACTTCTATGGAGTTTGCCTGGGATGAGAAACCACTTTTTTGGAAACAGTCACTTGGAATACATTGAAAGCAATATTTTGCTTTGTTGTGAAATCTAAGAAGGTTACAGCTTTCATTCACTTCTGTGATGTTTCTTGTGCTGAAAAATCACTTTTATGGAAACCATCAATTAGAACTCAGTGAAAGCAGAGTGTTGCTCCATTTGAACACTAACCAGAATTCAGCTTTTATTCACTTCTCTGGTGTATATCTTGGCTGAATGATAAGTTTTTATAAAACAGTAACTTGAAACTGTGTGAAAGCATAAAGTTGCCCCATTTTGAAAACTATGCACAATACAGATTTCATTCACTTTGATGGTGTTTTCCATGGGTGAAAAATAACTTTTCTGTAAAAGACAGTTGGAACATCATGAAAGCGGTATGTTGCTCCATTTTGAACACTAAGACAAATACAGCATTCATTCAGTTCTATGGTGGTTTCCTGGGCTGAAAAACTATTTGTTTGAAAACTCTCACTTGGAACTCTTTGAAACAAATTTGTTGCTCAGTGTAAACAAAGAAGAATACAGATTTCATTCAATTCCATTGTATTTTCCTGGGTTCAGAAATCACTTGTTTGAAAACAGTCAATTGGAATACTGTGAAAGTGATATGTCACCTCATTTTGAAAGCTAGGAAGGATAGAGCTTTCATTCACATCCATGGTGTTTTCCTGGGCTGAAATATCGCTTTTTAGAAAACAGTCACATGGAACTCTTCAAAAACAGTATGTTGTTCCATTTTGAAAACTAAGCAGAATACAACTTCCATGCACTTCTATCATGTTTTACTGGGCTGAAAAATCACTTTTTTGAAAAGAGGCACTTGTTACTCTTCCAAAGTAACATGTTGCTCCATTTTGAAAACTGAGCAGAATACAGCTTGCATGCACTTCTATGGTGTTCTCCTGGTCTGAAAAACAAATTATTTAATAACACTCACTTGGAAATCTTTGAAAACAGCTTTTTGCTCTGTTATGAAAACAAAGAAGAATACAGATTCCAATCACTTCCATGGTGGTTTCCTGGGTTGAAAAGTCTGTTTTTTGAAAACACTCACTTGTAATATTTTGAAAGAAGTACGTTGCTTCATTTTGAGAACTAAGCAGAGTACAGCATTCATTCATTCCAGTGGTGTATTCCTCAGCTGTAAAATCACTTTTTGGAAGAGTCACTTGAACTATGCAAAAGAAGTATTTTGCTCTGTTTTGAGAACTAAGCAGAATACAGCTTTCATGAACTTCTATGCTGTTTTCCATGGCAGATAAACCACTATTTTAAAAAGAGTGACTTGGAACTCTCTGAAAGCATTGTTACTGACAATTGAAAACTAAGAAGAATACAGATTTCTTCCACTTCTGTGGTGTTTTCCAGGGAAGAGAAATCACTTTTTTGAAAACAGTTACTTGGAACACTGCAAAAACATGTTGTTGATTCCTTTTGAAAGCTAAGAAGTATACAGATTTCCTTCAATTCTATGGTGTTATACTGGGCTGAAAAATCACTCTTTGGAATACAGTCACTTGGATATCTGCTAAAGTAGTATGTGGATCCGTTTTGAAACCAAGCAGAAGACAGCTTCATTCACTTCTATGGTGTTCTCTGGGGCTGAAAACACTTTTTTGAAAACAGATACTTGGAACTCTGCGATTGGAGAATTTTTTTCCATTTTGAAAACTAAGCAGAAAACAGCTTTCATTCACTTCTATGGTGTTTTCCTGGGCAGAAAAATCACTTTTTTAAAATGCTCACCTGGAAACCTGTGAAAGCAGTATGTTGCATTGTTTTGAAAACTAAGGAGTACACAGTTTTCATTCACTTCTGTGGTGTTTTCCTGGGATGAAATATCACTTTTTTGAAAACAGTCACTTCAAATTCTTTCAAAGAATTATGTTGCTCTGTTTTGAAAACTCAGCAAAATAGCACTTTCAGTGACATCTATGGTATTCCCCTGGGGCAAAAAAAATCACTATTTTGAAAAAAAGTTCACTTGGAAGTCTGCAAAAGGAGTATGATGCTCTGTTTTGAAATCTAAGCAGAATACAGCATTCATTCACCTCTATTGTGTATTCCTGGATTGAAAAATAACTTTTTTGAAAACTGTCTTTCTAAGTCTATGAAAGGAGTATTTTGCTCCATTTTGAAAATTAAGTGGAATGCAGTTTTCATTCACTTCTATGGTGTTTCCTGTGTGGAAAAATCATTTCTTTGAAAACAGTCACTTGGAACCCTGAAAAAGCAGAAAGTTGCTCCATTTGAACACTAAGCAAAATACAGCTTTCATTCATTTCTGTGGTGTTTTCCTGTGCCCCAAAATCACTTTTTTGAAAACGGTCACTTTTAATTCTGAAAAAGCAGTATGTTGCCACATTTTGAAAGCAAAATTAAAAACAGCTTTCATTCATTTATATGGTGTTTTCCTTAGCTAAAAATCACTTTTTTGAAAACAGGCACTTGGAACTCTGTGAAAGTAGTATGTTTCTCCATTTTGAATACTAAGCTTAATACAAGTTACATTCACTTCTCTGGTGTTTTCCCAGGCTGAGATATCACTTTTCTGAAACAGTCACTTGGAAATATGCAGAAGCAGTATGTTGCTCCACTTTAAAAACTAAGCTGAATACAGGTTTCATTCACTTCTATGGTGTTTTCATGGGCTGAGAAATCACTTTTTTGAAAAGTGTCACTTTCAACTATGTGAAAGCAGTATGTTTTGAAAACTAAGCTGAATATACATTTCATAAATTTCTATGGTGTTTTCCCAGGCTAAAAGTCACTTTTTTGAAAAGTGTCACTTGCAGCTCTGTGAAGGTACTGTGTTATTCCATTTTGAAAACTTATCTGAATACAGCTTTCATTCACTTCTGTCATGTTTTCTTGGGCCTAAAAGCCACTTGTTTGAAAACAGGCTCTTGTTACTCTTCAAAAGTCATATGTTGCTCTGTTTTGAAAACTAAGCTGAATACAGCTTTCATTTACTTCTATGGTTTTTCCCTGGATTGAAAATCACTTTTGTGAAAACATTTGCTTTAAATTCTGAAAAAACAGTATGTTGCTCTGTTTTGAAAACTAAGCTGAAAACAGCTGTCATTCACTTCTGTCTTGTTTCCCTGGGCTGAAAAACCACTTTTTCCAAAACATACACTTGGAACACTGTGAAAGCAGTATGTTGCTCTGTTTTGAAAACTAAGCTGAATACAGCTTTCATTTACTTCTAAGGTGTTTCCTTGGGCCTAAAAATCACTTTTTTGAAATCAGTCACTTTTAGTTCTGTGAAAACAGTATGTTACTCTGTTTTGAAAACTAAACTGAACACTGCTTTCATTCACTTCTATGTTGTTTCCTTGGGCTGAGAAATTGCTTGCATGAGAACAGTCACATTTAATTCCATGAAAGCAGTAGGTTGCTCCATTTTAAAAAGTTAGGTGAATACAGCTTTCGTTCACTTTTATGGTGATTTCCTGTGCTGAAAAATCCCTTTTTTGAAAACAGGCACTTGGAATTCTGCAAAGGCACTGTGTTGCTCTGTTTTGAGAACTAACCTGAATACAGCTTTCAGTACACTTCTATGGTGTTATCCTGGGCTGAAAAATCACTTTTCTGAAACAAATCACTTGGAACTCTGTGAAAGCATTATGTTGCTCCGTTTTGAAAACTAAGGTGGATACAGCTTTCATTCACTTATCTGGTGTTTTCCTGGGGTGAAAAATAACTTTTCCAATTACAGGCACTTAGAGCAAAAGGAATATTTTGCTCCCTTTTGAAACAATGCTGAATACAGCTTTCATTCACTACTATGGTGATTTCCAGGGCTGAAAACTCACTTTTTTGAAAATAGTCACTTGGAACTCTGTGAAAACATTATGTTGCCCATTTTGAAAATGAAGCTAAAATCAGCTTTTATTCACTTATATGGTGTTTCCCTGGGCTGAAACTTCAGCTTTTTGAAAAGGCACTTGAAACCCTCCCTAAGCAATATGTAGCTCTGTTTTAAAAGCTAAGGTGATTACAGCTTTCATACACTTCTCTGGTGTTTTCCAGGACTGACAAAACACTTCTTTGAAAACACTCTCTGGGAACTCTGTGAAAGTGGTATATTGCTCTATTTGGAAAACTGAGCTCAATATAGCATTCTTTCACTTCTATTGTGTTTTCTTGGGCTGCAAAATCACTTTTTTGAAAACAGTCACTTGTAACTCTGTGAAAGCAGTATGTTGCTCTGTCTTGAAAAGTAAGCAGAATACAGCATGCATCCATTCTATTGTGTTTGCTTGGGCTGAAAAATCACTTTTTAAAAAGCAGTCACTTAGAATCCTGTGAAGGAAGTATGTTGCTCCATTTAAAATTAAGCTGAAAAGAGCTTTAATTCACTTCTATGGTGTTTTCTTGGACTGAAAAATTACTTATTTGAAAAGAGTCACTTGGAATTCTGCAAAAGCATTATGTTGCTTGGTTTTGAAAACTAAGCTGAATACAGCTTCATTCACTTCTATGGTGTTTTCCTGGGCTGAAAAATTATTTATTTGAAAACAGTTCCTTGGAATTCTGTGAAAACAGTATGTTCCTCGGTTTTGAAAACGAAGCTGAATACAGCTTCGTTCACTTCTACAGTGTTTTCCTGGGCTGAAATATCATTTTTTTTGAGAACAGGCTCATGGAACTCTGTGAAAGCACTGTGTAGCTCCATTTTGAAAACAAAGCAAATTACAGCTTTCCCTCACTTCTTGGCTGAATAATTCCTTTTTTAATAACAGTCACTTCGAACTCTGTGAAACCAGTATATAGCTCATTTTGGAATCCATGCCAAAAACAGCTTTCATTACTTCTATGGCATTTTCTTGGGCTGAAAAATCATTTTTTGAAAACAGCAACTTGGATCTCTGTGAAAGTAGTATGTTGCACCTTTATGAAAACTAAGCTGAATACAGCATTCATATATTTCTCTGGTGTTTTCAAGGGCTGTGAAATCACTTTTTTCAAAACACTCTCTGGGAACTCCTAGAAAGCATTATGATGCTCCATTTGAAATCTAAGATGAATACAGCATTCATTCACTTCTATGGTGTTTCCCTGGGGTGAAAAATCACTTTTTTATAAACAGGCACTTGGAATTCTGTGACAGCAATATGTTGCTCTGTTTTGAAAACTAACCTGACTACAGCTTTCATTCACTTCTATGATGATTACCTGTCCTTAAAAACCACTTTTTTCAAAACAGTGACTTGGAATCTTTGAAAACAATATGTTGCTCTTTGTTGAAAATTAAGCTGAAAACAGATTTCCTTCACTTCTATGGTGTTTTGCTGGTATGAAAAATCACTTTTTTGATAAAAGGTCATTGGAGCTCTGCAAACCAGCATGTTGCTCCATTCAAAAACTAAGATGAAAACAGCTTTTATTCATTTCTATGGTGTTATCCTGGGCTGAGAAATCATTTTTTTTTTTTTTGAGAACAGGCACTTAGAACTCTGAGAAAGCAATATTTGCTCCATTTTGAATACAATGTTGAATACAGCTTTCATTCAGTTCTATGGTGAGTTCCTGGGCTGGTAAATCAATTTTTTGAAAACAATCACTTGGAACTCTGTGAAAGCAGTATGTTGCCTGTTTTGAAAACTAAGCTAAAAACATCTTTCATTCACCTCTATGGTGTTTCTGAGGGCTAAAAATCACTTTTTTTAAAAGGCACTTGGAAACGTGAAAGCAGTACATTGCTTCGTTTTGAAAACTAAGGTGAATACAGCTTACATACACTTCTATGGTGTTATCCTGGGCAGAAAAATCACTTTTTTGAAAACAGTTTCTTGGAACTGTGAAAGCAGTATGTTGCTCCATTTTGAAAACTAAGCTGAATACAGCTTTCTTTCACTTCTATGGTGTTTGCCTTGGCTGAAAATTCCTTTTTTGAAAACAGTCAGTTGGAACTCTGGGAATGCAGTATGTTTCTCCATTTTGAAAGCTAAGATGAATACAGCTTTCATTCACTTCTCTGATATTTTCCCAGGTTGAAATATCTCTTTTTTGAAAACAGTCACTTCGAACTATGTGAATGCAGTATTTTGCTCCATTTTGAAATCTAAGTTTAACATAAGTTTCATTCACTTCTATGTTGTTTTCCTGGGCTGAAAAATCCCTTTTTTGGAAACAGTCACTTGCAAACTTGTGAAAGCACTATTTTGCTCCGTTATGAAAACTAAGCTCAATAGAGGGTTCATTCACTTCTATGTTATTTTCCTGGGCTGAAAAGCCATTTTTTGAACAGAGTCACTTGGAATTCTGCAAAACAGTGCATTGCTCCATTATGAAAAATGAGCTGAATACAGTGTCCATTCACTACTATGGTGCATTCCTGGGCTGAAAATTCCCTGTTTTGAAATCTGTCACTTCAAAATCTGTGAAAGCAGTACATTGTTCCATTTTGAAATCTAAGCTGAATACAGCTTTCATTCACTTCTATGATGTTTTCATGGCTGAAAATCATTTTTTTGAAAACAGTCACCTGGAACTCTGAGAAAGCAGTATGTAGCTCTGTTTTGAACACTAAGCTGAATACAGCTTTCATTCACATCTATGGTGTATTCCTGGGCTGAAAAACCACTTTTTTGAAAACAGGCTCTTGGAATTCTATGATAGCAGTATGTTTTTCCGTTTTGAAAACTAAGCTGAATACAGCCTTCATTCACATCTATGGTGATTTTCTGTCCTGAAAAATCACTATTTGAAAACAGTCAGTTGGAATCTGTGAAAGCAGTATGTTGCTCCATTTTGAAAAATGAGCTGCAAACAGCTTTCATTCACTTATGTGGTGTTTTCCTTGGCTGATATTCACTTTTGAAAACAGGCACTTGGAAATCTGCAAAAGCAGTACATTGCTCCATTTAAAATCTAAGAAGTAAACATCTTTTACTCGGTTCTATCATGTTTTCCTCGGCTAAAAAATCACTTTTTTTCTAAATGGGGACTTGGAAATCTATGAAAGCATTATGATGCTCCATTTTACAAACTAAGCTGAAAGCAGATTTCAGTCACTTCTATGGTGTTTTCCTGGACTGAAAAATGACCTTTTTGAAAACAGTCAGTTGGAAACCTGCAAGGGAACTATGTTGCTCCATTTTGAAAACAAAGCTGAATACAGGTTTCATACATTTCTGTGGTGTTTTTCCAGGTTGAAATATCACCTTTTTGAAAACAGTCACTTTTAATTTCATGAATTCAGTATGCTGCTCCATTCTGAAAACTAAGCTGAATACAGGTTTCATTCCTTCCATGGTGTTTTCATGGACTGAGAAACACTTTTTTGAAAATGGACATTTGGAACTCTGTGAAAGCAGTATGTTCCTCTGTTTAAAATCTAAGATTTAAACATATTTTATTCACTTCTATCATGTTTTCCTGGTCTGAAAAACCATTTTTTTTCAACAGGTACTTGGAACTCTGTGAATGAATTGTGTTGCTGTGTTTTGAAAACTAAGCTGAAAACAGATTTCTTTCACTCCTATGATGTTTTCTTGGGCTGCAAAATAAACTTTTTGAAAACAGCCACTTGGAAATCTGTGAAGGCGCTATGTTGCTCCATTTTGAAACCTAAGCTGAATACATTGTTCATTCACTTCTATGGGGCTTTCCTGGGGTGCAAAGATACTATTCTGAAAAGTCACTTGGATCTCTGTGCAAGCAGTATGTTGCTCCATTTTGAAATCTTATGTGAATACAGCTTTTATGCACTTCTATGTTGTTTCCCTGGCCTGAAAATCACTTTTGGGAAAACAGTCACTTGGAAATCTGAGAAAATCGTATGTTGCTGTTTGTTGAAAACTAAGCAGAAAACAGCTTTCATTCACTTCTGTCATGTTTCCCTGGCTTAAAAAAAACACTGTTCTCAAAATGCTCACTAGGAACACTGCAAAAGCACTATGTTGCTCTGTTTTGAAAACAATGCAGAGTACAGCTTTTCTTCACTTCTTTGCTGAATACCAGGGTCTACATATCACTTTTTTGAAATTGCAAAACCAGTATGTTGCCCATTTTGAAAACTAAGCTAAAAACAGCTTTCATTCACTTCTATGGTGTTTTCCTTGGATGAAAAATCATAGTTTTAAAAGGCACTTGACACTCTATGAAAGCACTATGTTGCTCCATTTTGAAAACTAAGGTGATTGCATCTCTCATAAATTTCTCAGGTGTTTTCCACAGCTGAAAAATCACTTTTTTGAAAACACACTCTGGGAACTCTGTGAAATCAGAATGTTGCTCCATTTTGAAAACAATGTTGAATACAGCATTCATTCACTTCTACTGTGTTTTCTTGGGCTGAAAAATCACGTGTTTGAAAACAGTTACTTGGAACTCTGCAAAAGCAATATGTTGCTCCATTTTGGATAATATACTGAATACAGATTCCATTCACTCCTATGGTGTTTTCCTGGGCTGAAAAATTACTTTTTTGAGAACAGGCACTTGGAAAACAGCAAAAGCAATATTTTCCTTCATTTTGAAAATAATGCTGAATCCAGCTTTCATTCACTTCTATTGTGTTTTCCTGGGCTGAAATGTCACTTTTTTGAAAAAAGGCAGTTGGAAATCTGTGAAAGCAGTATGGAGATCTGTTTTGAAAACTAAGCTGAATACAGCATTCATTCACTTGTACCATGATTTCCTGGGCTGAAAAATCACTTTTTTTAAAAACAGTCACTCAGAAACCTGTGAAAGAAGTATGTTACTCTGTTTAAAAATTAATCTGCAAACAGTTTTAATTCACTTCTATGGTGTTTCCCTGGGTTTAAAAATTACTTATTTGAATACAGACACTTGGAATTCTGTAAAAGCAGTATGTTGCTTGGTTTTGAAAACTAAGTTGAAAACAGATTTCATTCACTCATATGGTGTTTTCCTGGGCTACAAAATAACCTTTTTGAAAAGAGTCACTTGGAAATCTGTGAAGGCACTATGTTGCTCCATTTTGAAAACTAATTTGAATATATTGTTCGTTCACTTCTATGGTGCTTTCCTGGGGTGTAAAGTTATTGTTTTGAAAACAGTCACTTGGATCTCTCCACAAGCAGTATGTTGCTCCATTTTGAAATCTAAGGTGAATACTGCTTTTATGCACTTCTATGTTGTTTCCCTGGCCTGAAAATCACTTTTGGGAAAACTGTCACTTGGAACTCTGAGAAAATCATATGCTGTTCTTTGTTGAAATCTAAGCAGAAAACAGCTTTCATTCACTGCTACCATGCTTCCCCAGTCTAAAAAAAACACTTTCTTCAAAACACTCACTTGGAACACTGAAAAAGCACTATGTTGCTCTGTTTTGAAAACAAAGCTGAATACAGCCTTCATACACTTCTATCTTGTTATCCTGTGCTGAAAATTCACTTTTTTGAAAAAAAATCACTTGGAATTCTGTGAAAGCATTATTTTGCTACATTTTGAAAACTAAGCTGAATACAGCATTCATTCACTTCTCTACTGTTTTCCTGGGATGAAAAAATCACTTTTTTTGAAAAGGGTCACATGGAGCTCTACAAAAGATTTATGTTGCTCCATTTTCAAAACTATGCTGAAAACAGATTTCATTCACTTCCCTGGTGTTTTACCAGGCTGAAAAATAAGTTTTCTGAGGACAAGCACTTGGAACACAGCAAAAACAATATTTTCCTCCTTTTTTAAAACAATGCTGAATACAGCTTTCCTTCACTTCTATGGTAAATACCAGGGCCTACATATCACTATTTTGAAAACAGTAACTTGGAACTCTGTGAAAGCAGTATGTTGCCTGTTTGAAAACTAAGCTAAAAACAGCTTCCATTCATTTCTATTGTGTTTTACTGGGCTGAAAAATCACTTTTCTGAGAACAGGCAGTTGGGAAACTGCAAAAGCAATATTTTCCTCTGTTTTGAAAACAAGACTGAATACAGCTTTCATTGACTTCTATTGTGTTTTCCTGGGCTGAAAAATCAGTTTCTTCAGAACACTTACTTGAAACTCTGTGAAAGCAGTATGTTGCACTGTTTTGAAAACTAAGCTGAATACAGCTTTCATACACATCTATGCTATTTTCCAGGGGTGAGAAATCACTTTTTTCTAAACACTCTCTGGGAGCCCTTTGAAACCACTATGATGCTCCATGTTGAAATCTAAGCATAATACAGCACTTATTCATTTATATGATATTTTTCTGGGCTGAAAAATCACTTTATTTAAAACAAGCTCTTGGAATTCTGTGATAGCAGGATGCTGCTCCTTTTTGAATACTTACCTGAAAACAGATTTCATTCACTTCTCTGGTGTTTTCCTGGGATGAAAAATCACTTTTTTGAAAACAGTCACTTGGAAGTCTGTGAAAGCAGTATATTTCACTCTTTTGAAAACTAAGCTGAATACAGCTTTGATACACTTCTATGGTGTTTTCCAGGGGGGAGAAATCTCTTTTTTCAAAACAATCTCTGGGTATCATTTGAAAGCAGTATGATGCTCCATTTTGTAGTCTAAGCTTAACACAGCATTCATGCACTTCTATGGTGATTTCCTGGGGTGAAAAATCAATTTTTTGAAAATAGGCACTTGGAAATTGGCAAAGGCACTATGTTGCTCCATTTTGAAAGCTAAGCTGAATACAGCTTTCATACCTTTCTATGGTGTTTTCCTTGGCTGAAAAATCAATTTTTGAAAACAGGCACTTGGAACTCTGTGAAAGCAGTATGTTGCTCCTTTTTTTTAAAATAAAGGTGAGAACTGCTTTCCTTCACTTCTATGGTGTCTTCCTTGGATGAAATATCACTTTTTTGAGAAGAAGCTCTTGGAAGTTTGTGAAAGAAATATGTTTCCCCTTTTTGAAAGCAAAGCAAATTACAGATTTCTTTCCCTTCTATGGTGTTTTCTGGGGCTGAAAAATCAGTTTTTTGAAAACAGACACTTGGAACTCTTCTAAAGCATTATGTTGCCCTGTTTTGAAATCTATGCTGAAAACAGCTTTCATACAAATCTATGCTGTTTTCCAGGGCTGAGAAATCTCTTTTTCCAAAACAATCTCTGGGAACTATTTGAAAGCAGTATGATACTGTTTTGAAAGCTAAACTTAATGCAGCATTCATTCACTTATATGGTGTTTTTCAGGGCTGAAAAATAACTTTTTTGAAAACAAGCTCTTGGAATTCTGTGATGGCAGTATGTTTCTCCATTTTGAAAGCTAAGCTGAATACACCTTTCCTTCCCTTCTATGGTGATTTCCTTTCCTGAAAAACCACTTTTTTGAAAACATTCACTTGGAATCTGTGAAAGCTGTATGTTGCTCCAATTTGAAAAATAAGCTGAAAAGAGATTTCTTTCACTTCTATGGTGTTTTCTCAATGAAAAATCACTTTTCTGAAAAAAAGGCATTTGGAACTCTGCAAAGGCCCCACGTTGCTCCATTTTGAAACTAAGCTGTATACAGATTTCATACATTTCTATGGTGTTTCACCAGGCTGAACAATCACTTTTTTGAAAACATTCACTTGGAAATATTCAAAAGGTGTATGTTGCTCCATTTTGAAAACTAAGCTGAATGCAGGTTTCATTCCCTTCTATGGTGATTTCCTGGGCTGAGAAATCACTTTTTTGAAAACAGGCACTTGGAACTCTGTGAAAGCATCATGTTGCTCCTTTTTGAAAACTACGATGAAAACAGCTTTTATTCACTTCATTGGTGTTTTCCTTGTCTGAAAAATCACTTTTTTATTTTTTTGTTGAGATTGTTCAGATACCATACAACTATCCTAAGATCCAAAGTGTGCAATCAATTGCCCATGGCACTACCATACAGCTGTGCATCCTTCAACACAGTTATATTTTTTCAATTTTAAAATTTTTTCACTACTCCAGAAAAGAAAGAAAGACAAAAAAGGAAACTCACATCCTCCCATACCCCTAAACATGCCCCCCTTCCATTACTGATTCATAGTTTTGGTATTGTACATTTGTTACTGTTGATGAAAGAATGTTAAAATGCTACTAACTGTAGTATATAGTTTGCAATAGGTGTATATTTTTTCCCTATATGCCTTTCTATTATTATCCTCTAGCTATTGTGAAATAAATTTGTTCTATTTCATGAGAGAAATTTGTAATATTTGTGTAGTGAATCATGGACACTGTCCACCACAAGATTCACTGTTTATACATTCCCATCTTTTAATCTCCAACTTTCCTTCTGGTGAGATGCATGGCTCTGAGCTTACCCTTTTCACCACCTTCACACACCTTTTAGCACTATTAGTCTCATTACATGCTACCATCACCTCTGTCCATTTCCAAATACTTAAGTTCACCCTAGTTGAACACTCTGCTCATAATAAGCAACCGGTCCCCATTCTTTAGCCTCATTCTATATCCTGATAATTACATTTCATTTCTATGAGTTTACATATTATAATTAGTTCATATCAGTGAGACCCTGAAATATTTGCCTTCGTGTGTCTGTCTTATTTCACTCAATATAGTGCCCTCAAGATTTCTTCATCAACCTATTTCTTTTAAGATGGTTTTGTTCAAACACTATACATTCCATCCTAAGTAAACATTGTTTCCCCATATAGTCATTTATTTATGTATTGAGCACCATCACCACTCTCTATATGAGAACATTTATTCCACAAAGATGGAGGAATTGTCAAAGAAGTCAGAGAGGCAAAAGAAAAAGGCAAGAGAAAGAAAGAAAAACAAACAAACATAAAAGCTTGATAGCTACAAGGTGACAAAAGGAAAGATAGCATTAACATAAAGTAGAGTAAAGAGTCAGACAACATCACCAATGCCAAGAGTCCCATACCCTTCCCCTATACCCCACCCCTCCATATGCATTTAGCTTTGGTGTATTGCTTTTGTTACACTAAAGGAAGCATAATACAATGTTTCTGTTAATTCTAGCCTCTAGTTTGCATGGACTGTATTTTCCCCCAATCCCACTCTATTTTTAACACCTTGTAATGTTGACATTAATTTGTCTACCTCATGTAAAAATATATTTATACCTTTTATTACAATCATTGAGCATCCTAGGTTTCCCTGAATTACACAGTCCCAGTCTTTATCATTCATCTTTTGTTCTGGCATCCCACATGATCCCAGCCTTCCTCTTTCAACCATATTCGCAGTCATCTTTGTTCAGTGTACTTACATTGCTGTGCTACTATCTCCCAAAATTGTTTTCCAAACCTCTCATTCCTGTCTTTTCCTTTCTTTTTGCAGTGTTACCTTTAGTGTTTCCAGTAGAGCAGGTTTCTTGTTCACAAACTCGGTCATTGCCTGTTTGTCAGAGAATATTTAAACTTTCCCTCATACCTGAAGGATCATTTTGCTGTATATAGGATTCTTGTTTGGTGATTTTTCTCTTTCAGTATCTTAAATATATCACCCCACTTCCTTCTTGCCTCCATGGTTTCTATTGAGAAATCTACACATAGACTTATCAAGCTTCCTTTGTATGTGATAGGCCATTTCACTCTTGCTGCTTTCAGGATTCTCTCTTAATCTTTGCTGTTTGATAATCTGATTGTAAAGTGTTTTGGCATAGGCCTATTCAGATCTATTCTGTTTGGGGTGTGCTGCACTTCTTGGATCCATAATTTTATGTCTTTCATAAGAGATGGGAAATTTTCATTGATTATTTCCTCTAATATTGCTTCTGCCCCTTTTCCCTTCTCTTCTTCTGGGACACCAATGACACATAAATTCTTGCTTTTTGTTTTGTCTTTAAGTTCCCAGAGATGTTGCTTGTATTTTTCCATTCTTTTCTCTATCTGTTCTTCTGTGTGTAGGCTTTCAGGTGCCTTGTTCTCCATTTCCTGAGTGTTTTCTTCACCCTCTTGAGATCCACTGTTTTATGTTTCCAGTGTGTCTTTTATCTCTTGTGCTGTGCCTTTCATTTCCATAGATTCTGCCACTTGTTTTTTTGAACTTTCAAGTTCTAACTCATGTACACCATGTGTTTTAATTATACAGTTCAGCTTTTTCACCAAATCTTCCCTGAAGTTTTTGAATTGACTTATTATTAGTTGTTTCAATTCCTGCATCACAGTTGAAGTGCAATTTTGTTCCCCTGACTGGGCCATGACCTCATTTTTCTTGGTGTATGTTGTAGTTTTCTGTTGTCTAGGCATGGTTTCCTTGGTTACCCCAATCAGGCCACCTCAGACCAGAATGGGCTAAGTTCCCAGAAGGAAGAACTGTTCAGTATCTGGTTTCCCTGAGGGTGTGTCTTAGAAAATTGGTACACCCTCTGATGCCTCAGGTCACTGTGCTTTTCTGCCCAGCAGGTGGTGCCTGTTAGCCTATAATTCTTGACTGGTGTAAGGAGGTGTGGCTCTTTTTCTCCAAGTTCTGAATGAAAGGCAGGTAGTAGAGCTGGACCCCACCCCTTTCCTCTTAGAGAAAATAGACCCCCTAGGGGGAGGTCATTAGCATTTCAGTGGTCTCTCTCTGCCTGTGCTATACCCTTGTCTGGGTCACAGAACTGGGAGCTGAAAATGGCTGAGGCTTTCTCCACTGAATCAAAAAAGAAACAGAGCTAGTCCAAGGTGACCCTCCAGCTCTCCAAGGTCAGTCATCACCCAAAACCTCTGTCTACTGGTTGGGGATTCATACCTCAGAGTGAGCAGTTCACACTCACTAATAAAAACCATGGTTGGAGCTCAGCTAAGCTATATTTGCTTGCTGGGAGAAAGCTTCTCTCTGGCACTACAAGGCTTTGTAGCTAGGGCTGTGGGGGAGGAGTCTCCTGATTTGGATCTGCAGTTTTTACTTAAAGAATTTATGCTGTGATCTTGGGCATTTCTCACAATTCAGCTTGGTGTATGATGAGCGTACCATCACGTTTGTCCCCCTACAGTTATTCTGAATTATTTTCTAGTTGTTTTTGGTTTTTTTAGTTGTTCCAGGGGGACTATTTAGCTTCCACTCCTACCTATGTTACCATCTTAGATCCTTCACTTCAGCTTTCCTTCACTTCTGTGGTGATTTCCAGGGCCTAAATATCACTTTTTTGAAAACAGTAACTTGGAAACCTGCTAAAGCTGTATGTTGCCCATTTGAAAACTGAGCTAAAAACAGCTTTCATTCACAATTATGGTATTTTCCTGGGATGAAAAATCACATTTTTGAAAAGGCACTTGAAACTCTGTGAAAGCATTATGTTGCTCTTTTTCAAAAACTAAGGTGATTACATCTCTGATATATTTCTCGGGTGTTTTCCAGGGCTGAAAAATCACTTTTTTGAAAACAGTCACTTGGAACTCTGTGAAAGCAGTATGTTGCTCCGTTTTGAAAAATATACTGAATACAGGTTTCATTCACTCCTATGGTGTTTTACTGGGCTGAAATATTACTTTTTTGAGAACAGGCACTTGGAACACTGTGAAAGCAATATTTTGATCCATTTTGAAAACTATGCTGAACACAGGTTTCATTCACTTCTATGGTGTTTTCCTGAGCTGAAATATCACTTTTTAGAGAACAGGCTCTTGGAAGTCTGTGAAAGCAAAATGTTGCTCCATTTTGAAAACAAAGCAAATTGCAGTTTTCTTTCTCTCTATGGTGTTTTCCTGGGCTGAAAACTCAGTTTTTTGGAAACAGTCTCTTGGAACTTTGTGAACGCTGTATGTTACATTGTTCTGAAAACTATTCTGAACAGCTTTCATAAACATCTATGGTGTTTTCTAGGGCTGAGAAATCACTTTTATCAAATCATGCTCCAGGAATTCTTCAAATGCAGTAATATACTCCATTTTGAAATCTAAGCTGAATACAGCATTCATTCACTTCTATAGTGTTTCCCTGGGCTGAAAAATAACTTTTTTCAAAACAAGCACTTGAAATTCTATGATATCAGTATGTTGCTCCATTATGAAAACTAAGCTGAATACAGCTTTCCTTCACTTCTGTGGTGATTTCCTGTCCTTTAAAACCACTTTTTGAAAACATTCACTAGGAATCTGTAAAAGCAGTATGTTGCTCCATTTTGAAAAATAAGCTGAAGAGAGATTTCATTCACTTCTATGGTGTTTTCCTTGATGAAAAATCATTTTTTTCCAAAAAAGGCTGTTGGAACTCTGCAAAAGTAGTATGGAGATCCGTTTTTCAAATACTAAGCTGAATACAGCATTCACTCACTTATATTGTGTTATCTTGGGCTTAAAAATCACTTTTTTAAAAACAGTCACTTGGAAACCTGTGAAAGAAGTAGGTTGCTCCATTTAAAAATTAACCTGAGAACAGCTTTAGTTCACTTCTGTCATGTTTCCCTGGGCTGAAAATTTACTTATTTGAATACAGACACTTGGAATTCTGTGAAAGCAATATGTTCCTTGGTTTTGAAAACTAAGATGAATACAGCTTTCATTAACCACTATGTTGTTCTCTTGGGCTGAAATATCACTTTTTTGAGAACAGGCTCTTGGAAATCAGTGAAAGCAATATGTTGCTCCATTTTGAAAACAAAGCAAATAACAGCTTTCTGTCAGTTCCATGGTGTTTTCCTTGGCTGAATAATCAGTTTTTTGAAAATACTTACTTGGATCTCTATGAAAGCAGTATGTTGCATTGTTTTGAAAACTAAGCTGAATACAGGTTTCATAGCTTCTATGGTGTTTTTCAGGGGTGAGAAATCACTTATTTCAGAACACTGTCTGGGAACCCTTTGAAAACAGTATGATGCTCTGTTTTGAAATCTAACCTTAATACAGCATTCATACATTTCTAGGGTGTTTTCCTGGGCTGAAAAAACACTTTATTGAAAACAATCACTTGGAATTCTGCAATAGCATGATGTTGCTTATTTTGAAAACTAAGCTGTATACAGCTTTCATTCACATCTATGGTGATTTCCCGTTCTGAAAAAACACTTTATTGATAACAGTCACTTGGAATCTTTGAAAGCAGTATGTTGCTCAGTTTGGAAAAGTAAGCTGAAAGCAGATTTCATTCACTTCTATGGTGTTTTCCTTTAATGAAAAATCACTTTCTTGGAAAAAGGCAGTTGGAACTCTGCCAAGGCAGTATGTTGCTCCATTTAAAAACAAAAATGAAAACAGCTTTTATTTACTTCTAGGGTGTTTTCCTGGGCTGAAAAATCACTTTTTTAGAACAGTCAATAGGAAATCTGTGAAGGCACTATGTTGCTCCGTTTTAAAAACTAAGCTGAATACAGCTTTCATACCTTTCTATGGTGTTTTCCCAGGCTGAAAATTCACTTTTTTGAAAACAGTAACTTGGAAATATTCAAAAGTTGCATGTTGCTCCATTTTGAAAACTAAGTTGAATACAGGTTTCATTCCCTTCTATGGTGTTTTCCTGGGCTGTAAAATCAATTTTTTGAAAAGAGCCACTTGGAACTCTGTGAAAGCAGTATGTTCCTCCATGTGGAAAACTTAGCTGAATACAGATTTTATTCACTTCTATGGTGTTGCCTGGCTAAAAAATCACTTTTTAGAAAATAGGCACTTGGAACTGTGCAAAAGCAGTATGTTGCTCTGTTTGGAAAACTAAGCTGAAAACAGCTTTTATTCACTTCTGTGGTGTTTTCCTGGGCTGAAAAAAACCATTTTTCAAAACAGTCCCATGGAAATCTTCTAAGCCACTCTGTTGCTCCATTTCCAAAACAAAGCTGAATACACCTTTCATACCTTTCTATGGTGTTTTCCCATGCTGAAATATCACTTTTTTGAAAACAGTCACTTGGAACTCTACGAAATCCATATCTTGCTTTGTTTTGAAAACTAAGCTGAATACAGGTTTCATTCACATCTATGATGTTTTCCTGTGTTGAAAAAGTACTTTTTTGAAAGCAGTCACTTGGAATTCTGTGAAAGCAGTATGTTGCTCCGTTTTGAAAACTAAGCTGAATACAGGGTTCATTCAATTCTCTGGTGTTTCCTGGGCTGAAAGTCACATTTTTGAAGACAATAACTCAGAACTTGCAAAAACAGTATGTTGTTCTTTTTTGAAAGCTAAGCTGAGTACAGCATTCATTCACTTCTTTGGTGTTTTCCTGGGCTGAAAATTCTCTTTATTGAAAAGAGTCACTTGGAACTCTCTGAAAGATGTATGCTGCTCTGTTTTGAAAATTAAGATAAATACTGTGTTCATTCATTTATATCATGTGTTCCTGGGTTGAAAAGTCACTTTTTGGAAAGAGTCACTTGGATTTCTGTGAAAGCAGTATGTTACTCTGTTTTCAAATCTAAGCTGAATACAGCTTACATTCACTTCTATGGTGTTTTCCTGGGCTGAACAATCACCTTATTGAAAACAGACACTTGGAATTCTGTGAGTGCATTATGTTCCTCAGTTTTGAAAACTAATCTGAGTACAGCTTTCATTCACTTCTATGGTGACTTCCTGTCCTGAAAAATCACTTTTTGAAAACAGTCACTTGGAATCTGCAAAAGCAGTAGTTTGCTGCATTTTGAAAAATAAGCTGAAAACAGCTTTCATTCACATCTATGGTGTTTCCCTGTGCTGAAAAATCACTTTTTCTGAAAACAGCCCCATGGATTCCTGAGAAAACAGTAGGCTGCTCTGTTTAAAGGCTAAGATGGAGACAGCTTTTTTTCACTTCTATGGTGTTTTCCTGGGCTGAAAAATCACTTTTTCAAAAGAGGCACTTGGAACTGTGTGAAAGCATTTTGTTGCCCCATTTTGAAAGCTAACCTGAACACAGATTTCATTCAATTCTATGGTGTTTCCCTGGGCTGAAAAAACTCTTTTTTGAAAACAGCTACTTGGAACTCTACAAAAGCTTCTCCATTTTGAAATCAAAGGTGAATACAGATTTCATTCACTTCTATTGTGTTCCCATGGTCCAAAAATCACTTTTGTGAAAACAGTCACTTGGAACTGTGAGAAAACAGTATGTTGCTCTTTTTTTAAAACTAAAGCTGAAAACAGCTTTCATTCACTTCTATTGTGTTTCCCTGGGCTGAAAAAATCACTTTTCTCAGAACAGTCACTTGGAACACTGCGAAAGCAGTATGTTGCTCCATTTTGAAAACTAAGCTGAATACATTTTTCATTTACATCTATGATGTTTTAATGGCCTTTTTGAAAACAGTCACTTTTAATTCCCCCAAGGTAGTATGTTGCTCTGTTTTTGAAAACTAAGCTGAGTACAGCTTTCATTCACTTCTGTGGTGATTTCCTGTCCTGAAAAATCACTTTTTGAAAACAGTCACTTGGAATCTGTGAATGCAGTATTTTGCTCCATTTTGAAAAATTAGCTGAAAACAGCTTTCATTCACATCTATGGTGTTTTCGTGTGCTGAAAAATCACTTTTCTGAAAACAGTCCCATGGATCTCTGTGAAAAGAGTAGGCTGCTCCATTTAAAAGCAAAGATGGAAGCAGCTTTTATTGATGTCTATGGTGTTTTCCTGGGCTGAAAAATCGCTTTTTCAAAACAGGCACTTGGAACTGTGCAAAAGCATTTTGTTGCCCCATTTTGAAAGCTAAGTTGAGCATAGATTTCATTCAATTCTATGGTGTTTTCCTGTGCTGAAAAATCCCTTTTCTGAAAACAGCCACTTGGAACTCTGCAAAAGCCATGTGTTGCTCCTTTGTGGAAACTAGGCTGAAAACAGCTTTCATTCACTTCTCTGGTGTTTTCCCAGGCTGAAAAATCACTTTTTTGCAAAGTCACTTGGAACTCTGCAAAAGCAGTATGTTGCTCCATTTTCAAAACTAAGCTGAATACAGTTTTCATACACTTCTATGCTGTTTTCCAGTGCTGAAAAATCACTTTTTTGACATCACTGTCTGGGAACTTTTCAAAAGCAATATGAAGCTACACTTTGAAATCTAAGATGAAAATGCCTTTTATTCACTTCTATCATGTTTCCTGGGCTGAAAAAGCACTTTTTTTTTAAACAGGCACTTGGAACTCTGCAAAAGCATTTTGTTGCTCCGTTTTGAAAATGAAGCTGAAAACAGATTCCTTCTCTTCTATGGTGTTTTCCTAGGTTCAAAAATCACTTTTTTGAAAACAATAACTTTTAATTCTGCAAAAGTAGTATGTTGCTCCATTAGGAAAACAAACATAAACACAACTTTCATTCACTTCTATGGTGTTTTCCTGGGCTGAAAAATCACTGTTTTGAAACCAGTCACTTGGAACTCTGGAGAAGCATTAGGTTGTACCATTTTGAAAGCTAAGCTTAATACAGCTTTCACACATTTCCATTGTGTTTTCCAGGGCAGAAAAATCACTTTCATGAAAATACTCTCTGAGAACTCTTCAAAAGCAGTATCATGTCCCATTGAATGAATGCTGCATACAGCATTCATTCAATTCCATGTTGTATTCCTGGGATGAAAAATCACTATTTTGAAAATAGTCACTTGGAAATCCTTGAAAGCAGTATGTTGCTACTTTTTGAAAACTCAGCTGAAAACAGTTTTCATACACTTCTATAGTGTTTTCCTGGGCTGAAAATCACTTTTTTGTAAACACTAACTTGGAACCCTACAAATGCCATAAGTTGCTCCATTTTGAAAATTAAGCTGAATACAGTTTTCATATGCTTTTATGGTGTTTTCCTTGGCTGAAACATCAGTTTTCTGTATCCAATCACTTGGAACTCTGAAAGCAGTATGTTGCTCCATTTTGAAAAGTAATATGAATACAGCTTTCTTTCAATTCTATGGTGTTCCCTGGAATAAAAAATCACTTTTTTGAAAACAGTCACTTGGACATCTATGAAAGTGGTACATTACTCCATTATGAAAACTAAGCTGAATACAGCTTTCATACACTTTTCTGGTGTTTTCCAGGGCTGTAAAATAACTTTTCTGAAAACACTCTCTGTGAACTCTGCAAAAGCAATATGCAGCTCCGCTTTGAACAATAAGCTGAAAACAGCATTCATTCACTACTATGGTGTTTCCTGGGCTGTAAAATCACTTTTAACATAGTCACTTGCAAATCTGTGAAAGCAGTATGTTGCACCATTTTGAAAACTAAGCTGAAAAAAGCATTTGCACATTTCTATGGTGTTTTCCAGGGCTGAAAGATCACTTTTTTGAAAACACTCTCTGAGAATTCTTTGAATACAGTATGTTGCTCTGTTTTGAAAACTAAGCTGAATACAGCATCCATACACTTCTATGGTGTTTTCCTGGGCTGAAAAATCAGTTTTTTTGAATGCAGTCATTTGCAACTCTGTGAAAGCAGAATTTTGCTCCATTTTGAATACTAAGCTTAATTCAGCTTTCATTCAATTCTATGGTGTTTTCCTGGAAGAAAAATCACTTTTTTGAAAACATTCACTTGGAACTCTGCAAAAGCAGTATGTTGCTCTGCTTTGAATACTAAGCTGAATACAGCTTTCATACACTTCTGTAGTGTTTCCCTGGCCTGAAAATTCACTTTTTGAAAAAAGTCACATGGAACTCTGTGAAAGCAGTATCATGCTCCATTTTGAAAACTAAGCTGAACACAGCTTTCTTTAAGTTCTCTGATGTTTTCCACTGATTTAAAATCACTTTTTGGATAAATCTCTCTGGGAACTCCACAAAAGCATTTGTTGATCCTTTTTGAACACTAAGCTGAAAACTGCTGTCATTCATACTATTTTGATTCCTGGGATGTAAAATCACTTTTCTGAAAGTAGTCACTTGCAAATCTGCAAAAGCAGTATGTTGTACCATTTTGAAAACTAAGCTCAATACAGCATTTGTGCACTTCTATGGTGTTTTCCAGGGCTGAAATTTCACTTTTTTGAAAACAGTCTCTGAGAACTCTTCAAATACAGTATGTTGCTTTGCTTGGAAAACTAAGCTGAATATAGCATTCACACACTTCTATGGTGTTTTCCTGGGTTGAAATATCAGTTTTTTGAATACATTCGTTTGGAACTCTGTGAAAGCAGTATGTTGCTCCATTTTGAAAACTAAGCTGAATTCAGCTTTCTTTCAATTCTATGGTATTTTCCTGGGAAGAAAAATCACTTTTTTGGAAACAGTCACTTGGAACCCTGTGAAAGCAGTATGTTGCTCCCTTTAAAAATTAATCTGAAAACAACTTTAAATCACTTCTATGGTGTTTTCCTGGAATTATAAATCAATTTTTTGAAAAAAGTCACTTGGAAATCTGCGAAGCAGTATGTTGCTCCGTTTTGAAAACTAAGCTGAATACAGCTCTCATTTACTTCTATAGCATTTTCCCAGGCTGAAAATTCATTTTTTGAAACCACTTACTTTGAACTCTGTGGAAGCAGTATGTTGCTCCATTTTGATAATTAAGCTGAATACAGCATTCATTCACTTCTATTGTGTTTTCTTGTGGTGAAAAATCACTTCTTTAAATAGTCACTTGGAACTCTGTGAAAGCAGTATGTAGCTCCTTTTTCAAAACTAAGCTTAATACAGCTTTCATTCACTTCTGTGGTGTTTTCTTCAGCTGAAAAATCACTTTTTTGAAAAAAGTCTCTAGGAACTCTGTGAAAGCAGTATGTTGCTCCATTTTGAAAACTAAGCTGAATAGAGGTTTCATATACCTCTCTTGTGTTTTCCAGGGCCGAAATATCACATTTTAGGAAACAGTCTCTTGGAATTCTTTGAAAGCAGTATGATGCCCCTTTTTGAAATCTAAGCTGAATACAGCATACATTCACTTTCACAGCATTTTACTCGGCTGAAAAGTCACTTTTTTGAAAACTCTTACTTGAAAATCTGCTAAAGCAGTAAGCTTCTCCATTTTGAAAACTTAGCTTAAAATAGTTTTCATTCATTTCTATGGTGTTTTCCTGGGCTGAAAAATCACTTTCTTGAAAACAGAAACTTGGAACACTGCAAAAGCAATATTTTGCTCTGTTTTGAAAACTAAGATGATTGCAGCTTTCATACAATTCTCTGTTGTTATTCAGGGCTGAAAAAATCACATTTGAAAGCATCCTCTAGGATTATTCAAAAGCAGTATGTTGCTCCATTTTGAAAACTATGCTGAATAGAGCATTCATTCACTTCTATGGTGTTTTCTTGGGCTGAAAATTAACATTTTTGGAAACAGTCACTTGGAACTCTGAAAGCAGTATGTTGCTTCACTTCAAAGCTAATTAGAAAACAGACTAAGTTCACTTCTATGGTGTTCCCCTAGGCTGAAGTAACACTTTATTCAAAGAGGCACTTGGAACCCAGTGAAAGCAGTATGTTGCTTCGTTTAGAAAACTAAGTTGAAAACTGCTTTCATTTGCTTTTATGGTATTTTCCTGGGCTGAAAAATTCCTTTTCTTAAAACATTCACTTGGAACTATGCAAACACACTGTGTTGCTCTGTTTTGAAAGCTAAGGTGAATATAGTTTTCATTCACTTCTATGGTGTTTCCTATGCTGGAAAATTACTTTTTTCAAAACCGTCACATAGAATTATGAGAAAGTCATATGTTGCTCCATTTTGAAATCTAAGCTGAATACAGCTTTCATTTACTTCTACAGTGTTTTCCTGGGCTGAAAAATCACTTTTTTGGAAACAGACAATTGGAAGTCTGAAAAAGCAGTATGTTGCTCCATTTTGAAATTTAAGCTGAATACAGCTTTCCCTCATTTCTATGGTGTTTCCTGGGCTGAAGCATCACTTTTTAAGAACAGGCCCTTGGGACCCTGTAAAAGCAATATGTTAGTCTGTTTTGAAAACTAAGCTGAATAGAGCTTTCCTTCACTTCTATGGTGATTTCCTGGTCTGAAAATTTTTTTTTAGTTTCTAATTTTATTTTGAAATAAATTCAAAGTTACAGGAACAGTTGCAAAAACAAAAAAACTGCACAGAACTCCAGCATACACTGACCCACATCCCCCAATACCCAGAGCCACCAACTTTAACATGGTGTCACACTGCCATTTCTTCTTTCCCTCCCTCCCACCCTCTCTGTCTATATCCATCATCTATTGCTCTGTCTCCTGAACATATGAAAGCAAGCTGCACACATCCTTGAACAAACAATATAATTCAGATATACATTTCCCATGAACAAGAACATTCTTTTATGCAATCCCATTAAGTGCAGCTAAGAAGTTCAAGAAATTCAACATTGATACAAAGCTTACATTCTATATTTCCTTTTTTATTTTTTTAATGTCCTATCTGTGTCCCTTTGAGCCTCCTGTCCTCTACACTCATATCTCATCCAGGATCATCCTTGGCATTCAATTGTCATCTATTTAGACTGTCTTTTTTTCAATTGTGGAAACATATATAGAGCCTAAATCTTCCCATTCCACCCCCTCCCTAGCATTCCATTAGTGGGATTAATCACATTTAGAATGTTGTAATGCTATCACCTTTCCACCATCCATTACTAGAAATTTCCCTTCACCTCAAACAGCAACCCTACACTCATTTCTTAACTCCCCATTGCCCCTTCCCCCACTTCTGTAACCCATACTCTACTTTTCATCTCTATGGTCATATTTTCTGATACTATCTTTGTGTTTACTATGGGGTTTAAATTTAACCTCTTAAATCCATAACAATCTTGTTTTTCTTTGATACCAACTTAACTTCAATAGGACACATAAACTATGTTCCTATACTCCTCCATTCCCCCAACTTTATATAGTTCTGGTCAAAAATTACATATTTTGCATTGAGTCCAAACCCACTGATTTGTCATTAGAGTTTATTTATTTTATATCCTGTAGGAAGTAAATAGTGGAGGTACAAATCAAAAATTATTGACTTCTCTTTGTATTCTATTGTGGTCAGAGAATGTGCTTTGAGCATATTCAATTGTTTTTTTTAATTTATTGAGGCTTGTTTTATGTCCCAGCATATGGTCTATTCTAGAGAAAGTTCCATGATCACAAAAGAAAAATGTGTCCTGGTGATTTGGGATGCAATGTTCTATATATGTCTGTTAAAATTCTCTATGTCTCTCTCTCTTTTCTGTGTTTCTCTGTCAGTAGGGCTCCCTTTAGTATCTGAAGTAGGGCAGGTCTTTTATTAGCAAAATCTCTCAGCATTTGTTTGTCTGTGAAAAATTTAAGCTGTACCTCAAATTTGAAGGAAAGTTTTGCTGGATAAAGTATTCTTGGTTGGAAATTTTTCTCTCTCAGAATTTTAAATATGTCATGCCACTGCCCTCTCACCTCCATGGTGACCGCTGAGTAGTCACTACTTAGTCTTATGTTGTTTCCTTTGTATGTGGTGAATTGCTTTCCTTTTGCTGCTTTCAGAACTTTCTCCTTCTCTTCAGTATTTGACAGTCTGATCAGAATATGTCTTGGAGTGGGTTTATTTGAATTTATTCTATTTGGAGTTCACTGGGCATTTATGCTTTGTGTATTTATATTGTGTAAAAGGTTTGGGAAGTTTCCCCTAATAATTTCTTTGAATACTCTTTCTAGATCTTTGCCCTTCTCTTCCCCTTCTGGGACAGCAATGAGTCTTAAATTTGGATGTTTTATTTTATCTGTCATATCCCTGAGATCCATTTTGATTTTTTTGATTTTTTCCCCATTCTTTCTTTTGTTCTTTCATTTTCTGTTCTGTTGTCCTCTAGGACACTGAGTCATTGTTCAACTTCCTCTAATCTTGTATTATGAGTATCCAGAGTCTTTTTAATTTGGCCAACAATTTCTTTTATTTCCATAAGATCTTCTATTTTTTATTGACTCTTGCAATTTCTTCTTTATGCTCTTCTAGGGTCTTCTTTATGTCCTTTATATCCTGTGTCATGTTCTTCTTCATGTCCTTTATATCCTGTGCCATGCTCTTGTTCTTTGACTGCAGTTCTTTGATTAATTGTGCCAAGTACTGTGTCTCTTCTGATCTTTTGATTTGGGTGTTTGGGATTGGGTTCTCCATATCATCTGGTTTTAACACGCTTTAAATTGTTCTGTTGTTTTTGGCCTCTTGGCATTTGCTTTACTTGATAGGGTTCTTTCAAGTTATAAAAAATTTCAATCTGATTTTTCAGATCTACAACTTGGTGGTGTACACTTTAACTAACCAGCAGATGGTGTCTGCAAGTCACCTCTTCCCCTCAAGTCAGTTCTCCTCAACTTTTTCTTTGTGGTGTGTGGGGAAATGATTTTTGTGGGGTTCAATTGGTGCACTGAGTTTGGGTGTGTTTTTGGTGCTGTCTGCCCTGAATGTGGGGTGTGTGTCTGGGTGGTTAGGGAGGCATCATAGCTTTAATAATCAAACATCCTAGGTGTTCCTGGAGATTCAAGGCTGTTGCAAGATTCTAAGCCTTCATTTCAGTCTTGCCATAGATTGTCTCTGCCACTGACCTACCAGTCCCTGGCATTGATGTAGGGTTCCTGGGATTTCTGAGCAGGCCCCCCTTCTCAGCCATGCTCCTCCAGGCCCTCTGCTGAGGGAAGGCTGTGCTACATCACAAGTGTGCACCACCCCTCAAAGGAAGCACCAGGCTGCTGGGCCATGCAAGGGCACTCCCAGCGTGATGCAAAGATGGCTGAATGGGGCATCTCAATCCACCCCTTTTCACACAGCTCCTCCTTCCCAGCTCTGGGACAACTAGCTGTGGGTGCACACAAGGCCACTGTCTACAGCCAATATTGTGGCATGTGTGCAGTGCTGTGGGATACACTCCCCATCACCCTGGGTTTCCTGGCTTGGCTCTGGTCTGTGGGTCCAGACCCAGGCAGGAGTGTCCACAGCCTGCTGGAGAACCGGCAGCAAGGGGAATGGTTTCTTTCACCTTTTGGCTCTCCCCTCTGCCCCCTGGCCCTGAGGCAATCAACAGCAGGCTATCATCCATGCCAGACACTGAAAGGTTGGCATAGCCCACTCCTGCCATGCTTTACTGCATGGTTCTCACCATCATAACTGCAGCTGCTCCTGGGTTTCTTTTTAAAGAACTAGTCCATCTCCAAATGTCAACCCCCAGTTTCCCCACACCACAGCATGGCCACAGGACTTTTAGCTGTCTTACTCACATGTCTCAAAATGCAGACTCCTGGTTTCACCACATGCATTGTCCCTGTGGTTTTAGCAGACTTTGTCCTGCTGGTGCATCACTGGAACTGGAGTTGTGGGTCACTTTCTGGTTTTTATCTAGTATACTTCATGGAGGTGTTCTTTTGCCCTGTCTCACCTAGATGCCACCTTAGGTTCTCCCAGAAAAGTTACTTTTTCAAAACTGTCAATTGGAAGTCTGTGAAAGCACCATGTTCCTCCTTTTGAAAACTAAGTTGAATACAGCTTTCAAATATCTCTACAGTGTTTCCAAGGACTTTTAAATTACATTTTTGAAAACACTATATGGGAACTCTGTGAAAGCAGTATCTTGATCAGTTAGTAAATTGAAGCTGGATACAGCATTCATTCACTTCTATGGTCTTTTCCTGGGCTGAAAAATCTCTTTTTCAAGAGTAGTCACTTGGAACTCTGTGAAAGCAGTATGTTGCTCCATTTTCAAAACATAGCTGAATATAGCTTTCATTCACTTCTGTGGTATTTTCTTTGGATGGAAAATCACTTTTGAAAACAGTCACTTGGAAGTCTATGAAAGCAGTATGTTGCTCCATTTTGGAAACTAAGCTGAATACAGCTTTCATCCTCCTCTTTGGTGTTTTCCAGGGCTGAAAAATCACATTTTTGAAAACTATCTCTGGGAATTCTTTGAAAGCAGTATGATGCCCATTTTAGAAATAAAAGCTGAGTACAGCATTCATGCACTTTCATGGTGTTTTCCTGGGCTGAAAAATCACTTTTTTGAAAACTCTCACTTGGAAATCTGTGAAAGCAGTATGATGCTCCATTTTGAAAACTTAGCTTAAAGCTGTTTTCATTCATTCTATGGTGTTTTCCTGGGCTGAAAAATCACTTTTTTGAAAGCAGTAACTGGGAACACTGTGAACGCAATATGTTGCTCTGTTTTGAAAACAAAGTTGAATACAGCTTTCACACATGTTTATAGTGTTTTCCTGGACTGGAAAACCAGTTTTGGAATACAGTCACTTGGAACTCAGTGAAAGCAATGTATTCCTCCTTTTTTAAAACTTAGCTGAATACGGCTTTCATTCAATTTTATGGTATTCCCTGGGATAAAAAATCACTCTTTTGAAAACAGTCACTTGGAATTCTGTGAATGCTGTATGTTCCTCTATTTTGAAAACTAAGCTGGATACAGCTTTCCTACAGTTTTCTGGTGTTTTCCAGGGCTGAAAAATAACTGTAATGAAAACACTCTCTGCAAACTCTGTGAAAGCAATATATTGCTCCATTTTGAACACTAAGCTGAATATAGCATACATTCACAACTATGGAGTTTACCTAGGCTCCAAAATCACTTTTTTGATAACAGTCACTTGGAAATCTGTGAAAGCAGTCTGTTCCATGGTTTTGAAAGCTAGACTGAATACAGCATGCATACACATCTATGGTTTTCTCCTGGGCTGAAATTTCACTTTTTTGAAAGCACTCTGAGTTCCCTTTGAATACAGTAAGTTGCTCAGTTTTAAAAACTAAGCTGATTATAGCACACATTCACTTCTATTCTGTTTTCCTGTGCTGAAAAATCACCTTTTTGAAAAAAGTTGCTTGGAACTTGGTGAATGCAGCATGTTGCTCCATATTGAAACTAAGCTGAATACAGCTTTCATAGACTTCTGTGGTGATTTCCTGGGCTGAAAAATCATTTTTTTAATACAGTCACTTAGAATTCTGTGAAAGCACTTTGTTGCTCTGTTTTGAAAAGTAAGCTGAATTCAGGTTTCATTCAATTCTATGGTGTTTTCTTGGGATGAAAAATCACTTTTTTGTAAACAGACCTGGAAATCTGTGAAAGCAGCATGTTGCTCCATTTTGAAAACTAACCTTGATACAGCATTCTTTCACTTCTCTTGTTTTTTGTTGTGTTGAAAAATCACTTTTTTAAAAACAGTCCCTTGGAACCTTGTGAAAGCAGTATGTTGCTCCATTTAAAAATTAAGCTGAAAACAGCATTTATTCACTTGTATGGTGTTTTCCTGTGATTGTAAATCAATTTTTTGAAAACAGTCACTTGGAAATCTATGAAAGCAGTAGGCTGCACCATTTTGAAAGCTAAGCCACATACAACTTTCATACACTTCTATGGTGTTTTCCAGGGCTGAAAAATCACTTTTATGAAAACTCTCTCTGAGAACTCTTCAAAAGCAGTATGATGCTCCATTTTGAAATCTAATCTGAAGAGTACATTCATTCATTTCCGTGATGTTTCCCTGGGCTGAAAAATCACTTTTTTGAAAACAGTCACCTGGAAATCCTTGAAAGCCATATGTTGCTATGTTTTGAAATCTCAGCTGAAAACACTTTTCATTCACTTATATGGTACTTTCCTGGGCTGAAAAAACACTTTTTTCAAAAGAGTAACTTCGAATGTTATATGTTGCTCCATTTTGAAAACTAAAGCTGAATTCAGCTTGCATTCAATTTTATGGTGTTTTCCTGGGATGAAAAATCACTTTTTTGAAAACAGGCATTTGGAAATACTTGGAAGCAGTATGTTGCTCCATTTGGAAAACTAATATGAATGCAGCATTCATTCACTTCTATTGTGTTTTCTTGTGCTGAAAGATCCATTTTTTAAAAACCATCATTTGGAACACTGTGAAAGCAGTATGTTGCTCTGTTTAAAAATTAAGCTGAAAACAGCTTTAATTCATTTCTATGGTGTTTTCCTGGGATTATGAAACAAATTTTGAACAGTCATTTGGAAATCTGTGAAACCAGTAGTTGGCACCATTTTGATAGCCAAGCTGAATGCAGCTTTAAACACTTTTCTGGTATTTTCCAGGGCTGAAAAATCACTTTTACTAAAACACTCTCTGAGAAGTCTTCAAAAGAAGTGTTATGCTCCATTTTGAAATCTAAGCTGAATGCCACATTCATTCACTTCCATGGTATTTATCTGGGCTGAAAAATCACGTTTTTGAAAACAGTCACTTGGAAATCCTCGAAAACAGTAAGTTGCTGCATTTTGAAAACTCATCTGAAAACAGTTTTCATTCACTTCTATGGTGTTTTCCTGGGCTGAAAAGTCACATATTTGATAACAGTAACTTGGAACCCTGCAAATGCCGTATGTTGCTCAGTTTTGAAAGCTAATCTGAGTAAAGCTTTCATACACTTTTATGGTGTTTTCCTGGGATGAAAAATCAGTTTTTTGAAAACAGTTACTTGGAAATCTGTGAAAGTGGTATGTTGCTCCATTTTGAAAATGATGCGGAATACAGCTTTCACACAATTTTCTGGTGTTTTCCAGGGCAGGAAAATAACTTTACTGAAAGCAATCTCTGTGAACTCTGTGAAAGCAATATGTTGCTCCATTTTGAACACTAAATCAAATGCACAATTCATTCACTAATATGGAGTTTTCCTGGGCTCTTCAATCAGTTTTTTTAAAACAGTCGCTTGGAAACCTGTGAAAGCAGTATGTTGCACTGTTTTGAAAACTAAGCTGAATACAGCATTCATACACTTGTATGGTATTTTCCAGGGCTGAAATTTCACTTTTTTGGAAACACCCTCTGAGAACTCTTCAAATACTGTATGTTGCTCCATTTTGAAAACTAAGCTGAATACAACACTCATTCACTTCTCTTGTGCTCCCTGGGCTGAAAAATCACTTTTTGGAAACAGCCACTTGGAACTCAGGGAATGCAGTATATTGCTCCATATTGAAACTAATTTAAATACAGTTTTCATAGACTTCTGTGGTGATTTCTTGGGCTGAAAAACATTTTTTTGAATGCAGTCACTTGGAATTCTTTGAAAGCATTTTGATGCTCCGTTTTGAAAACTAAGCTGAATTCAGCTTTCATTCAATTCTGTGGTGTTTTCTTGGAATGAAAAATCAATTTTGTAAATAGACCTGGAAATCTGTGAAAGCAGTATGTTCCTCCATTTTGAAAACTAACCTGATTATAGCATTCTTTCACTTCTCTTGTGTTTTGTTGTGCTGAAAATCACTTTCTTAAAAGCAGTCCCTTGAAATGTTGTGAAAGCAGTATGTTGCTCCATTTAAAAATTAAGTTGAAAACAGCATTTATTCACTTCTATGGTGTTTTCCTGTGATTGTAAATCAATTTTTTGAAAACAGTCACTTGGAACTCTTGGAAAGCAGAAGGTTGCACCATTTTGAAAGCTAAGCCATATACAACTTTTATACATTTCTATGGTGTTTTCAAGGGCTCAAAAATCACTTTTTTGAAAACACACTCTGAGAGCTCTTCAAAAGCAATATGATGCTCAGTTTTGAAATCTAACCTGAAGAGTGTATTCATTCATTTCCATTGTGTTTTCCCAGGCTGAAAAATCACTTTTTTGGAAACAGTCACTTGGAAAACCTTGAACGCCGTGTGTTGCTATGTTTTGAAAACTCAGCTGAAAACAGTTTTCATTCACATCTATTGTGTTTTCCTGGGCTGAAAAAACACTTTTTTGAAAAGAGTAATTTGGATCATCATACGTTGCTCCCTTTTGAAAGCTAAGATGAATTCGGCTTTCATTCAATTCTATGGTGTTTAACTGGGAAGAAAAATCACTGTTTTGAAAACAGACATTTGGAAATCTCTGAAAGCAGCATGTTCCTCCATTTTGAAAACTAATATGAATACAGCATTCATTCACTTCTATTGTGTTTTCTTGTGCTGAAAGATAAATTTTTTAAAAACAGTCACTTGGAACCTGTGAAAGTAGTATGTTTCTCAATCTAAAAATTAAGCTGAAAACAGCTTTAATTCACTTCTATGGTGTTTTCCTGGGATTATAAATCAACTTTTTGAAAACAGTCACTTGGAAATTTGTGAAACCGGTAGTTAGAACCATTTTGAAAGCTAAGCTGAATGCAGCTTTAAACACTTTTCTGGTGTTTTCCAGGGCTGAGAAATCTCTTTTTCTAAAACACTCTCTGAGAACTCTTCAAAAGCAGCACTGTGCTCCATTTTGAAATCTAAGCTGAATACCACATTTATTCACTTCCATGGTGTTTACCAGGGCTGAGAAATCACTTTTTTGAAAACAGCCACTTGGAAATCCTCGAAAGTAGTAAGTTGCTACATTTTGAAAACTCATCTGAAAACAGTTTTCATTCACTTCTATGGTGTTTTCCTGGGCTGAAAAATCACATATTTGATAACAGTAACTTGGAACACTGCAAATGATGTATGTTGCTCCATTTTGAAAGCTAATCTGAATACAGCTTTCATACACTTTTATGGTGTTTATGAATACACTCTCTTGGACCTCTGTGAATGAAGTATGTTGCTCCATTTTGAAAACTAAATGGAATGCAGCTTTCATTCAATTCCATGGCATTCCCTGGGATAAAATATCACTTTTATGAAAACAGTCACCTGGAAATCTGTGAAAGCAGTATGAGGATCCATTTTGAAAACTAAGATGAATGCAGCATTCATTCATTTCTATTGTGTTTCCTTGGGTTTAAAAATAACTGTTTTGAAAAGAGTCACTTGGAACCCTTTTAAGGCGGTATGTTGCTCCATTTGAAAATTAAGCTGAAAACAGTTTATTTCACTTCTGTGATGTTTTCCTGGGCTGATAAATCACCTTCCCCAACACAAGCATTTGGAGCTCTGTGAAAAATTTATGCTGTTCAGTTTTGAAATCTAAGCTGAATACAGCTTTCATTCACTTCAATGGTGTCTTTCTGGTTTGAAAAATTACTTTTTGAAAACAGAACCTTAGAATTCTGCAAAAGCACTATGTTGCCCCATTTTGAAAACTAAGCTGAATACAGCTTTCATTCACTTCTATGGTGTTTACCTGTGCTGAGATATAACTTTTTTGATAGCAAGTACTGGGAACCATGCAAAAGCACTTTGTTGCTATGTTTTGAATACAAAGAAAAACACAGATTTCATTCACATTTATGTTGATTTCCTGCAATGAAAAATCCCTTTTTGAGAACACTAACTTGGAACTCTGTGAAAGCACTATGTTACTCTTTTGGAAACTAGGCTGAAAACAGCTTCCTTTCACATCTATGGTGTTTTCCAGGGCTGAAAAATCACTTTTACAAAACATTGTCTGAGAACACTTTGAAAGCAGTATGGTGCTCCATTTTGAAATCTAAACTGAATACAGAATTCATTCACTTCCATGGTGTATTCTGGGGCTGTAAAATCACTTTTTTGGGAACAGTCACTTGGAAATCCTCAAAAGCAGTATGTTGCTACATTTTGAAGTCTCAGCTGAAAACAGTTTTCATTCACTTCCATGGTGTTTTCCTGGGCTGAAAAATAACTTTATTGAAAACACCCTCCATGAACTCTGTGAAAGCAATATGTTGCTCCATTTTGAACACAGCTGAATACAGCATTCCTTCATTACTATGGTGTTTTTCTGGTTTGTAAAATCACTTTTTTGAAAAGTCACTTGGAAATCTGTGAAAGCAGTTTGTTGCACAGTTTTGAAAACTAAACAGAATACAGCATTCATGAACTTCTGTGGTGTTTTCAAGGGCTGAAAGTTCACTTTTTGAAAACTCTCTGAGAACTCTTCAAATACACTATGTGGCTCCATTTTGAAACTAAGCTGAATACAACACTCATTCGTTTCTATTTTGTTTACTTGGGCTGAAAAATCACTTTATTGAAACAGTAACTTGAAACTCACAGAACACAGTATACTGCCCCATTTTGAAACTAAGCTGAATACAGCTTTCAGACACTTCTATGGTGTTTTCCTTGGCTGAAAAATCAGCTTCCTGAATACACTCACTTGGAATTCTGTGAATGCAGTATGTTGCTCCATTTTGAAACTAAGCTGAATTCAGCTCTTATTCAATTCTATGGTGTTTTCCTGGGATGAAAAATCATTTTTGAAAACAGTCTCTTGGAAATCTGTGAAAACAGTACATTGCTCCATTTTGAAAACTAAGTGAATACAGCATTCATTCACTTCTATTGTGTTAACTTGTGCTGAAAAATCACTATTTTACAAACAGTCCCTTGGAACCCTGTGAAAGTACTATGTTGCTCTGTTTAAAACTAAAGCTGAAAACAGGTTTAATTCACTTCTATGGTGTTTTCCAGGGATTGTAAATCATTTTTTTGAAAATAGTCTCTTGGAAATCTGTGAAAGAAGTAGGTTGCACCATTTTGAAAGCTAAGCTGAATACAGCTTTCATATACTTCTATGGTGTTTCCCAGCACTGAAAAATCACTTTTCTGAAAACACACTCTGAGAACATTTTGAAAGCAGTATGAAGCTCTGTTTTTGAAATCTAAGCTGAATGCAGCATTCATTCATTTCCATCGTGGTTTCCTGGACTGAAAAATCACTTTTTTGAAAAGTCACTTGGAAATCCTCAAAAGTAGTATGTTGCTATGTTTTGAAAACTCAGCTGAAAACAGTTTTCATTCACTTCTATGGTGTTTTACTGGGCTGAAAAATCACTTTTTTGAAAACAGTAACTTGGAACTCTGCAAACATCATATGTTGTTCCATTTTGAAAACTATGCTGAATACAGCTTTCATACACTTCTCTGGAGTTTTCCAGGGCTGAAAAATAACTTTTTTGAAAACATGCTCTGCAAACTCTGTGAAAGCTATATGTTCCTTTGTTTTGAATAATAAGCTAAATACAGCTTTCATACACTTCTATTGTGTTTTCCTAGGCTGAAAAATCACTTTTTTGAAAACAGTCACTTGGAAATCTGTGAAAGCAGTATGTTGATCTGTTTTGAAAACTAAGTGAATACAGCATTCATTCTCTTCTATTGTGTCTTCTTTGGCTGAAAAGTCACTTTTTTGAAATGGTAACTTGTAACACTGTGAAAGCAATATGTTGCTCAATTTAAAAAATAAGATGAAACCAGCTTTCATTGACTTCTATAGTGCTTTCCTGTGCTGTTAATTCACTTTTTTCAAAATAGGCACTTGGAACTCTGTGAAAGCAGTATGGTGCTTGGTTTGAAAACTAAGCTAT
Organism: Choloepus didactylus; assembly: GCF_015220235.1. Taxonomy (NCBI): domain Eukaryota; kingdom Metazoa; phylum Chordata; class Mammalia; order Pilosa; family Megalonychidae; genus Choloepus; species Choloepus didactylus. The sequence goes on along the minus strand of NC_051334.1, from coordinate 62,402,401 downwards.
ATGCAGCTATTATTCACTTCTATCCTCTTTCCTGGGCAGAATAATAATTTTTTTAAAACATTCACTTGGAACTCCATGAAAGCACTATTTTATTCCAATTTGAAAACCAAGCTGAATACAGTTTCATACACTTCTCTTGTTTACAAGGGCTGAAAAATAACTTTTTTGGAAACAGTCTCTGGGAACTCTGCAAAAACAGTAGGTTGCTCTGTTTTCAAAGCTACATTGGGAGGCGGGGCAAGATGGCAGACTGGTGAGCTGTATGTTTTAGTTACTCCTCCAGGAAAGTAGGTAGAAAGCCAGGAACTGCGTGGACTGGACACCACAGAGCAATCTGACTTTGGGCATACTTCATACAACACTCATGAAAACGTAGAACTGCTGAGATCAACGAAATCTGTAAGTTTTTGCGGCCAGGGGACCCGCGCCCCTCCCTGCCAGGCTCAGTCCCGTGGGAAGAGGGGCTGTCAGCTCCGGGAAGGAGAAGGGAGAACTGCAGTGGCAGCCCTTCTCAGAAACTCATTCTGCTGATCCAAACTCCAACCATAGATAGACAGAGACCAGACACCAGAGAATCTGAGAGCAGCCAGCCCAGCAGAGAGGAGACAGGCATAGAAAAAAAACAACACGAAAAACTCCAAAATAAAAGCAGAGGATTTTTGGAGTTCTGGTGAACATAGAAAGGGGAAGGGCAGAGCTCAGGCCCTAGCTCAGGCCCTGAGGCGCATATGCAAATCCCGAAGAAAAGCTGATCTCTCTGCCCTGTGGACCTTTCCTTAATGGCCCTGGTTGCTTTGTCTCTTAGCATTTCAATAACCCATTAGATCTCTGAGGAGGGCCCTTTTTTTTTTATCCTTTTTTCTTTTTCTAAAACAATTACTCTAAGAAGCCCAATACACAAAGCTTCAAAGACTTACAATTTGGGCAGGTCAAGTCAAAAGCAGAACTAGGAGAGCTCTGAGACAAAACGCAATAATCCAGTGACTGAGAAAATTCACTAAACACCCCAACTTCCCAAGAAAAGGGGGGTGTCCGCTCACAGCCATCATCCTGGTGGACAGGAAACACTCCTGCCCATCGCCAGCCCCATAGCCCAGAACTGCCCCAGACAACCCAGTGTGACGGAAGTGCTTCAAATAACAGGCACACACCACAAAACTGAGCATGGACATTAGCCTTCCCTGCAACCTCAGCTGATTGTCCCAGAGTTGGGAAGGTAGAGCAGTGAGAATTAACAAAGCCCCATTCAGCCATTATTTCAGCAGACTGGGAGCCTCCCTACACAGCCCAGCAGCCCAGAACTGCCCTGGGGGGACGGCACTCACCTGTGACATAGCACAGTCATCCCTCAACAGAGGACCCGGGGTGCACGGCCTGGAAGAGGGGCCCACTTGCAAGTCTCAGGAGCCATATGCCAATACCAAGGACTTGTGGGTCAGTGGCAGAGACAAACTGTGGCAGGAATGAACTGAAGGATTAGACTATTGCAGCAGCTTTAAAACTCTAGGATCACCAGGGAGATTTGATTGTTAGAGCCACCCCCCCCCCGACTGCCCAGAAACACGCCCCATATACAGGGCAGGCAACACCAACTACACACGCAAGCTTGGTACACCAATTGGACCCCACAAGACTCACTCCCCCACTCACCAAAAAGGCTAAGCAGGGGAAAACTGGCTTGTGGAGAACAGGTGGCTCGTGGACGCCACCTGCTGGTTACTTAGAGAAAGTGTACTCCACAAAGCTGTAGATCTGATAAATTAGAGATAAGGACTTCAATTGGTCTACAAATCCTAAAAGAACCCTATCAAGTTCAGCAAATGCCACGAGGCCAAAAACAACAGAAAATTATAAAGCATATGAAAAAACCAGACGATATGGATAACCCAAGCCCAAGCACCCAAATCAAAAGATCCGAAGAGACACAGCACCTAGAGCAGCTACTCAAAGAACTAAAGATGAACAATGAGACCATAGTACGGGATATGAAGGAAATCAAGAAGACCCTAGAAGAGCATAAAGAAGACATTGCAAGACTAAATAAAAAAATGGATGATCTTATGGAAATTAAAGAAACTGTTGACCAAATTAAAAAGATTCTGGACACTCATAGTACAAGACTAGAGGAAGTTGAACAACGAATCAGTGACCTCGAAGATGACAGAATGGAAAATGAAAGCATAAAAGAAAGAATGGGGAAAAAAATTGAAAAAATCGAAATGGACCTCAGGGATATGATAGATAATCTGAAACGTCCAAATATAAGACTCATTGGTGTCCCAGAAGGGGAAGAAAAGGGTAAAGGTTTAGGAAGAGTATTCAAAGAAATTGTTGGGGAAAACTTCCCAAATCTTCTAAACAACATAAATACACAAATCATAAATGCTCAGCGAACCCCAAATAGAATAAATCCAAATAAACCCACTCCGAGACATATACTGATCACACTGTCAAACAGAGAAGAGAAGGAGCAAGTTCTGAAAGCAGCAAGAGAAAAGCAATTCACCACATACAAAGGAAACAGCATAAGACTAAGTAGTGACTACTCAGCAGCCACCATGGAGGCGAGAAGGCAGTGGCACGATATATTTAACATTCTGAGTGAGAAAAATTTCCAGCCAAGAATACTTTATCCAGCAAAGCTCTCCTTCAAATTTGAGGGAGAGCTTAAATTTTACACAGACAAACAAATGCTGAGAGTATTTGCTAACAAGAGACCTGCCCTACTGGAGATACTAAAGGGAGCCCTACAGACAGAGAAACAAAGAAAGGACAGAGAGATTTGGAGAAAGGTTCAGTACTAAAGAGATTCGGTATGGGTACAATAAAGGATATTAATAGACAGAGGGGAAAAATATGACAAACATAACCCAAAGGATAAGATGGCTGATTCAAGAAATGCCTTCACGGTTATAACGTTGAATGTAAATGGATTAAACTCCCCAATTAAAAGATATAGATTCGCAGAATGGATCAAAAAAAAATGAACCATCAATATGTTGCATACAAGAGACTCATCTTAGACACAGGGACACAAAGAAACTGAAAGTGAAAGGATGGAAAAAAATATTTCATGCAACCTACAGCCAAAAGAAAGCAGATGTAGCAATATTAATCTCACATAAAATAGACTTCAAATGCAGGGATGTTTTGAGAGACAAAGAAGGCCACTACATACTAATAAAAGGGGCAATTCAGCAAGAAGAAATAACAATCGTAAATGTCTATGGACTTAATCAAGGTGCCACAAAATACATGAGCGAAACACTGGCAAAACTAAAGGAAGCAATTGATGTTTCCACAATAATTGTGGGAGACTTCAACACATCACTCTCTCCTATAGATAGATCAACCAGACAGAAGACCAATAAGGAAATTGAAAACCTAAACAATCTGATAAATGAATTACATTTAACAGACATCTACAGGACATTACATCTCAAATCACCAGGATACACATACTTTTCTAGTGCTCATGGAACTTTCTCCAGAATAGATCATATGCTGGGACATAAAACAAGCCTCAATAAATTTAAAAAGATTGAAATTATTCAAAGCACATTCTCTGACCACAATGGAATACAATTAGAAGTCAATAACCATCAGAGACTTAGAAAATTCACAAATACCTGGAGGTTAAACAACACACTCCTAAACAATCAGTGGGTTAAAGAACAAATAGCAAGAGAAATTGCTAAATATATAGAGACGAATGAAAATGAGAACACAACATACCAAAACCTATGGGATACAGCAAAAGCAGCGCTAAGGGGGAAATTTATAGCACTAAATGCATATATTAAAAAGGAAGAAAGAGCCAAAATCAAAGAACTAATGGATCAACTGAAGAAGCTAGAAAATGAACAGCAAACCAATCCTAAACCAAGTAGAAGAAAAGAAATAACAAGGATTAAAGCAGAAATAAATGACATAGAGAACAAAAAAACAATAGAGAGGATAAATATCACCAAAAGTTGGTTCTTTGAGAAGATCAACAAGATTGACAAGCCCCTAGCTAGACTGACAAAATCAAAAAGAGAGAAGACCCATATAAACAAAATAATGAATGAAAAAGGTGACATAACTGCAGATCCTGAAGAAATTAAAAAAATTATAAGAGGATACTATGAACAACTGTATGGCGACAAACTGGATAATGTAGAGGAAATGGACAATTTCCTGGAAACATATGAACAACCTAGACTGACCAGAGAAGAAATAGAAGACCTCAACCAACCCATCACAAGCAAAGAGATCCAATCAGTCATCAAAAATCTTCCCACAAATAAATGCCCAGGGCCAGATGGCTTCACAGGGGAATTCTACCAAACTTTCCAGAAAGAACTGACACCAATCTTACTCAAACTCTTTCAAAACATTGAAGAAAATGGAACACTACCTAACTCATTTTATGAAGCTAACATCAATCTAATACCAAAACCAGGCAAAGATGCTACAAAAAAGGAAAACTACCGGCCAATCTCCCTAATGAATATAGATGCAAAAATCCTCAACAAAATACTTGCAAATCGAATCCAAAAACACATTAAAAAAATCATACACCATGACCAAGTGGGGTTTATTCCAGGCATGCAAGGATGGTTCAACATAAGAAAATCAATCAATGTATTACAACACATTAAAAACTCGAAAGGGAAAAATCAATTGATCATCTCAATAGATGCTGAAAAAGCATTTGACAAAATCCAACATCCCTTTTTGATAAAAACACTTCAAAAGGTAGGAATTGAAGGAAACTTCCTCAACATGATAAAGAGCATATATGAAAAACCCACAGCCAGCATAGTACTCAATGGTGAGAGACTGAAAGGCTTTCCTCTAAGATCAGGAACAAGACAAGGATGCCTGCTGTCACCACTGTTATTCAACATTGTGCTGGAAGTGCTAGCCAGGGCAATCCGGCAAGACAAAGAAATAAAAGGCATCCAAATTGGAAAAGAAGAAGTAAAACTGTCATTGTTTGCAGATGATATGATCTTATATCTAGAAAACCCTGAGAAATCGACGATACAGCTACTAGAGCTAATAAACAAATTTAGCAAAGTAGCGGGATACAAGATTAATGCACATAAGTCAGTAATGTTTCTATATGCTAGAAATGAACAAACTGAAGAGACACTCAAGAAAAAGATACCATTTTCAATAGCAACTAAAAAAATCAAGTACCTAGGAATAAACTTAACCAAAGATGTAAAAGACCTATACAAAGAAAACTACATAACTCTACTAAAAGAAATAGAAGGGGACCTTAAAAGATGGAAAAATATTCCATGTTCATGGATAGGAAGGCTAAATGTCATTAAGATGTCAATTCTACCCAAACTCATCTACAGATTCAATGCAATCCCAATCAAAGTTCCAACAACCTACTTTGCAGACTTGGACAAGCTAGTTATCAAATTTATTTGGTAAGGGAAGATGCCTCGAATTGCTAAAGACACGCTAAAAAAGAAAAACGAAGTGGGAGGACTTACACTCCCTGACTTTGAAGCTTATTATAAAGCCACAGTTACCAAAACAGCATGGTACTGGCACAAAGATAGACATATTGATCAATGGAATCGAATTGAGAATTCAGAGATAGACCCTCAGATCTATGGCCGACTGATCTTTGATAAGGCCCCCAAAGTCACTGAACTGAGTCATAATGGTCTTTTCAACAAATGTGGCTGGGAGAGTTGGATATCCATATCCAAAAGAATGAAAGAGGACCACTACCTCACCCCCTACACAAAAATTAACTCAAAATGGATGAAAGATCTCAATATAAAAGAAAGTACCATAAAACTCCTAGAAGATAATGTAGGAAAACATCTTCAAGACCTTGTATTAGGCGGCCACTTCCTAGACTTTACACCCAAAGCACAAGCAATAAAAGAGAAAATAGATAAATGGGAACTCCTCAAGCTTAGAAGTTTCTGCACCTCAAAGGAATTTCTCAAAAAGGTAAAGAGGCAGCCAACTCAATGGGAAAAAATTTTTGGAAACCATGTATCTGACAAAAGACTGATATCTTGCATATATAAAGAAATCCTACAACTCAATGACAATAGTACAGTCGGCCCAATTATAAAATGGGCAAAAGATATGAAAAGACAGTTCTCTGAAGAGGAAATACAAATGGCCAAGAAACACATGAAAAAATGTTCAGCTTCACTAGCTATTAGAGAGATGCAAATTAAGACCACAATGAGATACCATCTAACACCGGTTAGAATGGCTGCCATTAAACAAACAGGAAACTACAAATGCTGGAGGGGATGTGGAGAAATTGGAACTCTTATTCATTGTTGGTGGGACTGTATAATGGTTCAGCCACTCTGGAAGTCAGTCTGGCAGTTCCTTAGAAAACTAGATATAGAGTTACCATTCGATCCAGCGATTGCACTTCTCGGTATATACCCAGAAGATCGGAAAGCAGTGACACGAACAGATATCTGCACGCCAATGTTCATAGCAGCATTATTCACAATTGCCAAGAGATGGAAACAACCCAAATGTCCTTCAACAGGTGAGTGGATAAATAAAATGTGGTATATACACACGATGGAATACTACGCGGCAGTAAGAAGGAACGATCTCGTGAAACATATGACAACATGGATGAACCTTGAAGACATAATGCTGAGCGAAATAAGCCAGGCACAAAAAGAGAAATATTATATGCTACCACTAATGTGAACTTTGAAAAATGTAAAACAAATGGTTTATAATGTAGAATGTAGGGGAACTAGCAATAGAGAGAAATTAAGGAAGGGGGAACAATAATCCAAGAAGAGCAGATGGGCTGTTTGGCGTTCTGGGTATGCCCAGGAATGACTATGGTCTGTTGATTTCTGATGGATATAGTAGGAGCAAGTTCACAGAAATGTTGCTATATTAGGTAACTTTCTTGGGGTAAAGTAGGAACATGTTGGAAGTTAAGCAGTTATCTTAGGTTAGTTGTCTTTTTCTTACTCCCTTGTTATGGTCTCTTTGAAATGTTCTTTTATTGTATGTTTGTTTTCTTTTTAACTTTTTTTTCATACAGATGATTTAAAAAAGAAGGGAAAGTTAAAAAAAAATGAAAAACAAGGAAAAAAAAAAGATGTAGTGCCCCCTTGAGGAGCCTGTTGAGAATGCAGGGGTATTCGCCTACCCCACCTCCATGGTTGCTAACATGAACACAGACATAGGGGACTGGTGGTTTGATGGGTTGAGCCCTCTACCACAGGTTTTACCCTTGGGAAGACGGTTGCTGCAAAGGAGAGGCTAGGCCTCCCTATGGTTGTGCCTAAGAGCCTCCTCCCGAATGCCTCTTTGTTGCTCAGATGTGGCCCTGTCTCTCTAGCTAAGCCAACTTGAAAGGTGTAATCACTGCCCTCCCCCCTAGGTGGGATCAGACACCCAGGGGAGTGAATCTCCCTGGCAACGTGGAATATGACTCCCGGGGAGGAATGTAGACCTGGCATCATGGGACTGAGAACATCTTCTTGACCAAAAGGGGGATGTGAAAGGAAATGAAATAAGCTTCCGTGGCAGAGAGATTCCAAAAGGAGCCGAGAGGTCACTCTGGTGGGCACTCTTATCCACACTTTAGACAACCCTTTTTAGGTTCTAAAGAATTGGGGTAGCTGGTGGTGGATACCTGAAACTATCAAACTGCAACCCAGAACCCATGAATCTCGAAGACAGTTGTATAAAAATGTAGCTTATGAGGGGTGACAATGGGATTGGGAAAGCCATAAGGACCACACTCCACTTTGTCTAGTTTATGGATGGATGAGTAGAAAAACAGGGGAAGGAAACAAACAGACAAAGGTACCCAGTGTTCTTTTTTACTTCAATTGCTCTTTTTCACTCTAATTATTATTCTTGTTATTTTTGTGTGTGTGCTAATGAAGGTGTCAGGGATTGATTTGGGTGATGAATGTACCACTATGTAATGGTGCTGTAAACAATCGAAAGTACGATTTGTTTTGTATGACTGCGTGGTATGTGAATATATCTCAATAAAATGAAGATTAAAAAAAAAAGCTACATTGAATACAGCATTCATTCCCTTCTATTGTGTTTTTTGGGGCAGAAAATCGCTTTTTTGAGAACAGTCACTTGGAACCCTGTGAATGCCATACGTTGCTCAGTTTAAAAATTAAGATGAAAATAGCTTCATTCACTTCTATAGTGCTTTCCTATTCTGTAAAATCACTTTTCTGAAAAGAGTCGTTTGGAAATCTGCAAAAGCATTATGTTGCTCATTTTGAAAACTAAATCCAATACAGCTTTCATACCCTTCTATGGTGTTTTCCAGGGCTGAAAAATCACTTTTTTGAAAACACTCTCTGGGAACTTTTCAAAAGCAGTATGTTGTTCCGTTTTGAAAACTAGGCTGAATGCAGCATTCATTAATTTTTATGGTGTTTCCCTGTCCTGAAAAATCACTTTTTTGAAAACAGTCACTTGGAACCCTGTGAAAGCAGTATGTTGCTCCATTTAAAAACTAAGATGAAAGGAGTTTTAATTCACTTCTAAGGTGTTTTCCTTGGCTGAAAAATACCTTTTTTCAAAACATGCATTTGGAATTCTGCAAATGCAGTATCTTGCCCATATTGAAAACTAAGCTGAAAACAGCTTTCTTTCACTTCTATGGTATTTTCATGGGCTGAAAAATCACTTTTTTAAAACAGTCACTTAGAATTCTTTGAAAGCAGTATAACGCTCCATTTCCAAAACCAAGGTGAAAACAGATTCCATTAACTTCCGTGGTGATTTCCTTGGCTCAAAAATTACTTTTTCAAAAACAGTCACTTGGAACTCTGTTAAAGCACTATGTTTCTCTGTTTTAAAACTAAGCTTAAAACAGCTTTCATTCATTCCTAAGGTGTTTTCTTGGGCTGAAGAATATTTTTTTTAAAAACAGCCACTTGGAACCTTGTAAAACATTATGTTGCTCAGTTTAAAAATTAAGATGAAAAAAGCTTTAATTCACTTCTATGGTATTTTCCTGGGATTATAAATCAATTTTTTGAAAATGGTCACCTGGAAGTCTGTGAAAGAAGTAGGTTGCCCCATTTTGAAAGCTAAGCTGAATGAAGCTTTCATACACTTCTATGGTGTTTTCAGGGCTGAAGAATCACTTTTATGAAAACACTCCCTGAGAACTCTTGAAAAGCAGTATGTTGCTCCATTTTGAAAGCTGAATACAGCTTTCATACACTTTTATGGTGTATCCCTGGGCTAAAAAATCAGTTTTTTGAATACACTCATTGGAAATCACTTCTGTTGTGTTTCCTTGGGCTGAAAAACCACTTTTTTGAAAACAGTAACTTGGAACTCAGGGCAAGCAGTATATTTCTCTGTTTTGCAACTAATCTGAATACAGCTTTCATACACTTCTATGGTGTTTCCCTTGGCTGAAGAAATCAGTTTTTTGAATACAGTCACTTGGAGCTCTCTGAAAGAAGTGTGTTGCTCATTTTGAAAAATAAGCTGAATTCAGCTTTCATTCAATTCTAAGGTGTTTTCTTGGGATGAAAACTCACTTTTTTGAAATCAGTCACTTGGAAATCTGTGAAAGCAATATGCTGCTCCATTTTGAAAACTAAGCTGAATACCGCATTCATTCATTTTTATTCTGTTTCCTTGTGCAGGAAAATCACTTTTTCAAAAACATTCACTTGGAAACCTGTGAAAGCAGTATGTTGCTCTGGTTAAATGTTAAGCTTAAAACTGCTTTATTTCACTTCCATGGTGTTACCCTGGGATTGTAAATCGCTATTTTGAAAATGGTCACTTGGAATTCTCTGAATGCAGTAGGTTACTCTGCTTTAAAAGTAAACCTGAATACAGCATTCATTCCTTCTGTAGTGTTTACTTGGCCTGAAAATTCTCTTTTTTAAAAACAGTCACTTGAAAATCTGCAAAAGCATTATGTTGCTCTGATTTGAAAACAAATCAGAATACAGCTTTCATTCACTTCTCTTGTGCTTTCCTTGGCTGAAAATCACTTTTTTTGAAAACAGTCAATTGGAAATCTGCAAAAGCAGTACACTGCTCCATTTTGAAGACTAAGCTGAATACAGCTTTCAGTCTCTCCTATGATGATTTCCTCAGCTGAAAAATCTCTTTTTTGAAAATAGTCACTTGGATGTATGTTGCTCCATTTGGAAAAGTAAGCTGAAAACAGCTTTCATTTACTTCTATGGTGTTTTCCTGGGGTGAAAAAATACTTTTTTTAAAAAGAGTCACTTGGAACCCTTTGAATGCAGTTTGTTGCTCCATTTTGAAAACTAAGCTGAATACAGCTTTCATACACTGATATGGTGCTTTCCTGGGCTTTAAAATCTCCTTTTGGACAACGCTCTCTGGGAACTCTGTGAAGCAGTATGTTACCCCATTTTGAAAAATAAACTGAATACAGTATTCATTCACTTCTATTTTGTTTTCTTGGGCAGAAAAATAACTTTTTTGAGCACAGTGACTTGGAACTCTGCAAAAGCAGTGTCTTGCTCAGTTTTGAAAACTAAGATGAATACAGCATTCATTCACTTATACTGTGTTTTACTGGGCTGAAAAATCACTTTTTTGAGAAGAGGCACTTGGAATTCTGTTATAGCAATATGTTGCTCCATTTTCAAACTAACCTGGATACAGCATTCATTCACTTATGTTGTGTTTTTTGGGCTGAAAAATCACTTATTTGAAAACAATCACTTAAACTCTGTGAAAGCAGTATGTTGCTCTGTTTGGAAAACTCAGCAGAAAACAGCAGTCATGAACTTCTGTTGTGTTTTCTTGGGCTGAAAATCACTTTTTTGGGAACAGTCACTTGGAACAATGTGAAAGCAATATATTATTCTATTTTGAAAACACTAAGCTGAATACAGAATTTGTTCCTTTCTGTTATGTTTTCTTGTGCTATAAATTCACTTTTTGAAAACAGTCACTTGGAAATCTGCAAAAGCAGTATATTGCTCCATTTTGAAAATGAAGGTGAATATAGCTTTATACAATTCTATGGTGTATTCCAGGGCTGAAGAATCACTTTTTTGTAAACACTCTTTGGGTACTCTTAGAAAGCAGTATGTTGCTCTCTTCGGAAAACTAAGCTTAATGCAGCATTCATTCACTTCTGTAGTGTTATCCTGGGCTGAATACAGCTTTAAATACAGTTTAAAATCTAAGCTGAAAACAGCTTTAATTAACTTCTAGTGTGTTATCCTGTGTTGAATATTCACTTTTTACACAACAGGCCCTTGGAACACTGAGAAAGCAGTATGTTTCTCTATTTTGAACACTATGCTGAAGACAGCTTTCATTCACACCTATGGTGTTTTCCTGGGCTAAAAATCACTTTTTTGAAACACTCACTTGGGATTCTGTCAGAGCAGTATATTGTTCCCATTTGAAAAATAAGCTGAATACTGCTTTCATTCACTTGTATGTTGTTTTGCAGGGTTGAAAATCACTTTTATGATAACAGTCCTTTGGAATTCTGCACAAGAAGTATGTTGCTCCATTTTGAAAACTGCACTGAAAAAATATTTCATTCACTTCTATGGTGTTTTCATGGTCTGAAAAATCACTTTTTTGAAAACAGTTACTTGAAACTCTGCAAAAGTAGTATGTTGCACCATTTTGAAAACTAAGCTGAATACAGCCTTCATTCACTTCTACGGTGTGTTCCAGGGCTAAAAAATCACTGTTTTGAAAACACTCTCTGGGAACTCTTTGAAAGCGGTATGTTGCTCCATTTTGAAATCTCAGCTGAATACAGATTTCACTCACTTCTATGGTGATTTCCTGGGCTGAAAAATAACTTTTGTGAAAATAGTCACTTGGAACTGTGCAAACATGGTACATTGCTCCTTTTTGAAAACTGCACCAAAAAAAGCTTTCATTCACTTCTATGGTGTTTTCATGGGCTGGAAGATCACTTTTTTGAAAACAGTTTCTTGGAACTCTGTGAAAGCAGTATGTTGCACCATTTGAAAACTAAGCTGAATACAGGTTTCATATACATCTAGGGTGTTTTCTAAGGCTGAAAAATCTCTTTTTTGAAAACACACTCTGATAACTCTTTGAAAGCAGCATGATTCTCCATTTTGAAATCTAAGCTGAATACAGCTTTTGTTCACTTCTATGGTGTTTTCCAGGGCTTCTGAGAAATCACTTTTTGGTAATCAGTTACTTGGCGCTCTGTGAAAGCAGTATGTTGATCCATGAAGGCAAGGTGACTACAGGTTTCCTTCACAGCTATGGTATTTTCCTGGGCTTAAATATCACTTTTCTGAGAAGAGGCACCTGGAATTCTGCAATAACAATATGAAGCTCCATTTTGAATAATAACTTTAATACAGCATTCATTCACTTCTGTTTTTTTTCCTTGGGCTGAAAAATCACCTTTTTGAAAACAGTCACTTGGAACTCTGCGGAAGCAGTATGTTGCTCTGTTTTGAAAACCAACCTCAACACAGCAGTCATTCACATCTGTTTTGTTTTCTTGGGTTGAAAAATCATTTTTTAAAATCTTCACTTTGAACACTGGGAAAACAGTATGTTGCTCCATTTTGAAAACTAGGCTGAATACAGCTTTCATTCACTTTTATGGTGTTTTCCTGGGATGAAAAAATTACTTTTCTGAAAATAGTCACTTGGAATTCTGCAAAAGTAGTATGTTGCTCTGTGAAGACAAAGGTGAAAACAGTTTTCATTCACTTCTATGGTATTTTCCTGGTCTTAAAAATCACATATTTGAGAAGAGGCACTCAGAAATCTGCAATAGCCATATGTTGCTACATTTTGAAAACTAGCCTGAATACAGCATTCATTCACTTCTGTTGTGTTTTCTTGGGCTGAAAATCACTTTTTTGAAAACAATCACTTGGAACACTGTGAAAACTCAGATGAATACAGCTTTCATTCACTATTATGGTGTTTTCCTGGGCTACAAAATCACTTTTAGGAAGACAGTCACTTGGAATTCTGCCCAAGCTGTATGTTGCTCCATTTTGAAAGCTCAGCTGAATACAGATTTCATTCACTTCTATGGTGATTTCCTGGGCTGAAAGATCCCTTTTCTGAAAACAGTCATTTGGAACTGTGTGAAAGCAATTTGTTGCTCCTTTTAGAAAACTACACTGAAAAAAGATTTCAATCACTGCTATGGTGTTTTCCTCAGCTGAAAAATCCGTTTTTTGAAAACAATCTCTGATAACTCTTCAAAAGCATTCTGATCCTGTATTTTGAAATCTAAGCTTAATATAGCCTTCATTCACTGCTATGGTGTTTTCCTGGGCTGATAAATCACTTTTTTCAAAACAGGCACTTGGAACTCTGTGAAAGCAGTATGGCGTTCCAATTTGAAAACAAAGCTGAATAGAGCTTTCATTCATTTCTATAGTGTTTTCCAGGCTGAAAAATCACTTTTTTCAAAACTCTCTTTGAGAAATCTTAGAAAGCAGTATGTTGCTCCATTTGGAAAACTAAGCTGGAAGCAGCATTCATTCACTTCTATGGTATTATCCTGGGCTGAATAATAATTTTTTGAAAACAGTCTCTTGGGGCCCTGTGAAAAAACTATGTTTCTCCATCTAAAATCTAAACTGAAAACAGCTTTAATTAACTTCTATGGTATTATACTGTGCTGAATAATCACTTTTTTCACAATGGGCCCTTGGAACACTTCAAAAGCAGTATGTTTCTCCATTTTGAATACTATGCTGAAAACAGCTTCATTCATTTCTATGGTGTTTTCCTGGGCTGAAAAATCACTTTTTTGAAACAGTCACTTGGGATTCTGTCAGAGCAGTGTATTGCTCCCTTTTGAAAACTAACCTAAATATAGCATTCATTCACTGCTATGGTGTTTTCCTGGGCTGATAAATCACTTCTTTCAAAACAGTCACTTGGAACACTGAAAGCAGTATGTTGCTCCATTTTAAAAACTCAGCTGAATACAACTTTCATTCACTATTATGGTGTTTTCCTGGGCTGAAAAATCCCTTTCATGAAAACAGTCACTTGGAACTGTGCAAAAGAAGTATGTTGCTCCTTTTTTAAAACTATGCTGAAAAAAGCTTTCATTCATTACTATGTTGTTTTCATAGACTGAAAAAACACTTTTTTGAAAAGAGTCACTTGGAATTCTGTGAAAGCAGTATGTTGCACCATTTTGAAAACTAAGCTGAGTACAGCTTTCATAAACATCTATGGTGTTTTCCAGGGCTGAAAAATCTCTTTTTTGGAAACACTTTCTGATAACTCTTTGGAAGCAGTATTATTCTCCGTTTTGAAATCTAAGCTGAATACAGCAATCATTCACTGTTATGGTGTTTTCCTGGGCTGATAAATCACTTTTTTTCAAAACAGGCATTTTCAACTTTGTGAAAGCTGTATGGTGCTCCATTTTGAAACTATACTGAATACAGCTTTCATTCATTTCTGTTGTGTTTTCTTGGGCTGAAAAATCACTTTTCTAAAACAGTCACTTGGGACTCTATGAAAGCAGTATGTTGGTCTGTTTTGAGAACTAAGCTGAATACAACTTTCATTCACACCTATGGTGATTTCCTGTGAGGAAAAATCACTTTTTGGAAAACAGTCACTTTGAAATCTGCAAAAACAGTGTGTTGCCCCTCTTTGAAAACTAAGCTGAATACAGCTTTCATTCACTTCTATGGTGATTTCCTGTGATGAAAAATCACTTTTTGAAAACAGTCACTTTGGAACCCTGTGAAAGCAGTATGTTATTCCTTTTAAAAATTTAGCTGAAGACTGTTTTAGTTCACTTCTATGGTGTTTTCCTGGGCTGATAATCCTTTTATTTTTTCAAAACAGGCTCTTGGAACTCTGTGGAAGCATATACTGCTCCTTTTACAAAACTAAGATGAATACAGCATCCATTCACTTGCATTTTGTTTTCTTGGACTGAAAAATCACTTTTTCAAAGACCGTCACTTGGAACCAGTTGAAAGCATTAAGTTGCTCCATTTAAAAATTAAGCCTAGTATGGCTTAAATCACTTCTATGGTTTTTTCCTGGGCTGATAAATCACTTTTTTGAGAACAGGAACTTTGAAATATGGAAAAGCAATAGGCTGCTCTGTTGCAAAAGCACAGCAAAAAAACAGCTTTCCTACAATTATACAGTGTTTCCTAGGCTGAAAATCATGTTTTTTGAAAACAGTCACTTCAAACCCTACAAAAGCAGTATGTTTCTCCATTGTGAAAACTAAGCTGAATATAGTTTTAGTTCATTTCTATGGTGTTTTCCCAGGCTTAAAAATCACTTTTTTGTAAACAGTCCCTTTGAACTTTGTGAAACCAGTATGTTGATGCACTATGAAAACCTAAGCTGAATACAGCTTTCATTCACTTCTGTGGTGTTTTCCCATGTGGAAAAATTGCTATTTCACTAAGGGTCATGGGGACCTGTGTGAAAGCAGTATGTTGCTCCACTTGAAAAACTAAGCTGAATACAGCTTTCATTCTCTTCTATGGTGTTTCCCAGGTTGAAAAATCAATTTTTTGCAAACGGACACTTGGAAATCTGTGAAAGCAGAATGTTGCCCCATTTTGAAAACCAAGCTCAATATAGGTTTCATTCACTTCTACAGTGTTATCCCAGGCTGAAAAATCACTTTTTTGCAAACAGTCCCTTCGAACACTGCAAAAGCAGTATGTTGCTCCATGTTGAAAATGAAGCGGAATACAGCTTTCATTCACTTCTATGGTGTTCTCACATGGGGAAAAGTCACTATTTCACTAACGGTCATGGGGACCTGTGTGAAAGCAGTATGTTGCTCCATTTCAAAAACTAAGTGGAATACAGCTTTCATTCACTTCTATGGTGTTTCCCAGGCTGAAAAATCATATTTTTCAAATATTCCCTTTGAACTGTGCCATAGAAATCATTGCTCAATTTTGAAAAGCAAGCTTAATACAGCTTTCATTCACTTGTATGGTGTTTTCCCAGGCTGAAAGATCATGTATTTGCAAACACTCACTTGGAACACTGCAAAAGCATTATGTTGCTCCATTTTGAAAACTAAGCTGAATACAGCTTTCATTTACTTGTATGGCATTTTCCCAGGCTGAAAAATCACTTTTTTGCAAACAGACAAGTGGAAATCTGCAAAAGCACTATGCTGCTCGATTTTGAAAACCAAGCTCAATATAGGTGTCATTCAATTCTATGGTGTTTTCCCAGGCTGAAAAATCACTTTTTTGCAAACAGTCACTTGGAACACTGGGAAAGCAGTATCTTGCTCCATTATGAAAACTAAGCAGAATACAGGTTTCATTCTCTTCTATGGTGTTTTCCCATGTGGAAAAATCACTTTTTCACTTACAGTCATGGGGACATGTGTGAAAGGAGTATGTTGCTCCATTTCAAAAACTAAGTTGAATACAGCTTTCATTCACTTCTGTGGTGTATCCCAGGCAGAAAAATCATATTTTGCAAACATTCCCTTTGAGCTGTGCCATAGAAATCATTGCTCTGTTTTGGAAACAAAGCTGAATACAGCTTTCATTCACTTCTTTGGTGTTTTCCCAGGCTGAAAAATCATTTTTTTAGCAAACTGTCACTTGAAACTCTGTGAAAGCTGTATGTTGCTCCATTTTCAAAACTAAGTTGAATTCAGTTTTCATTAACTTCTAGGCTGATTTTTCAGGCTGAAAAATCTTTTTTACAAACAGTCACATGGAAGTCTTTGAAAAGAGTATGTTGCTCCTTTTTGATAACTAAGCTGAATACAGCTTTCATTGACTTCTATGGTGTATTTCCCAGGTTGAAAAATCACTTTTTTCTAGCAGTCACTTGGAACCCTCTGAAAGCGTTATGTTGCTCCTTTTTGATATCTAGATCTGAAATCAGATTTCATTCACACTATGGTGTTTTATCAAGCTGAAAAATCACTTTTTTGCAAAGACCTGTGTGGAATTCAGCAAAAGCAGTATGTTTGATGGTTTTGAAAACTAAGCTGAATACAACTTTCATTGAATTCTATGGTGTTTTCCAGGCTGAAAAGTCAAGTGTTTGCAGTCACTTGGAACTCTGTGAAGGAGTATGTTGCTCTGTATTGAAAATGAAGTTGCTTACAGCTTTCATTCAGTTCTATGCTGTTTTTCCAGGCTGAAAAATCACTTTTATGCAAACAGTCACTTGGAACTCTGAGAAAGCATTATGTTGCTCCATTTTGAGCACTAAGCTGAATACTGATTTTATTCACTTCTACGGTGTTTTCCCAGGCTGAAAAGTTACTTTTTATAAATAGTCACTTGGAACTTGGTGAAAGAAATTTGTTGCTCCATTTTGAAAACTCAGCTGAATACAGCTTTGATTCACTCTTTTGGTGTTTTCCCAGGCTGAAAAATTACTTTTTTTGCAAACAGTCACTTGGAACACTGCGAAAGGAGTATAGTGCTCTGTTTTGAAAATTAAGCTGAATACAGCTTTCATTCAGTTCTGTTGTGTTTTCCCAGGCTGAAAAATCAATTTTTTGAAAACAGTCACTTGGAAATACGCAAAAGCAGTATGTTGCTCCATTTTGAAATATAAGCTGAATACAGCTTTCCTTCCTTTCTATGTTTTCCCATGCAGAAAAATCACTTTTTTGCAGACATCACTTGGTACTCTGAGAAAGCGTTATTTTCTGCCATTTTGAAAACTAAGCTGAATACAGCTCTTGTTCCCTTCTATGGAGTTTTCCCAGGCTTAAAAATCACATTTATTCAAAGTCACTGGAATACACCAAAAACTGTATCTTGCTCCATTTTAGAAACTCAACTGAATACAGCTTTCATTCACTTCTATGGTGTTTCCCCATGATGAAAAATCACTTATTTGCAAACAAACACATGCAATTCTGTGAAAGCAGTATGTTGGTCCATTTTGAAAGCTAAAATGAATACAGCTTTCATTCACTTCTATGCTGTTTTCCCAGGCTGAAAAATCAGGTTTTTTTCAGTCACGTGGAATTCTGCAAAAGCAGTTTGCTGCTCTGTTTTGAAAACTAAGCTGAATATAGCTTTAGTCACTTCTATGGTGTTTTCCCAGGCTGAAAGATTACTTTTTGCAAACAGACATGTGGAATTCTGTGAAAACTGTATGTTGCTCCACATTGAAAACAGAGCAGAATACAGCTTTCTTTCACTTGTATGGTGTTTTCCTAGGCTGAAAAATCACTTTCTTGCAAACAGCCACTTGGAACCCTGCGAAAGCATTATGATGCTCCATTTTGAAAACTAAGCTGAATTCAGATTTCATTCATTTGTATGGTGTTTTCGCAGGCTGAAAAATTACTTTTTTGCAAACATTCACTTGGGACACTGCAAAAGCATTATGTTGCTCCATTTTGAAAACTAAGCTGAATACAGCTTTCGTTCACTTGTATGGTGTTTTCCCAGGCTGAAAAATCTCTTTAATGGAAACAGACACTTGGAAATCTGTGAAAGCAGTATGTTGCTCCATTTTGAAAACCAAGTTCAATATAGGTTTCATTCACTTCTATGGTATTGTCCAGGATGAAAAACCACTTTTTTGCAAAGAGTCACTTGGAACACTGCGAAAGCAGTATGTAGCTCCATTTTGAAAACTAAGCGGAATACAGCCTTCACTCACTATTAAAGTGTTTTCCTAGGCTGAAGAATCTCTTTTTTCAGTCACTTCAAAATCTGCAAAAGCATTATGTTGCTTCTTTTTGGAAACTGAAGCTGAATACAGATTTCATTCACTCCTATGGTGTTTTCCCAGCTGAAAAATCAATTTTTGGAAACAGGCCCTTAGTACTCTGAAAAAGGAGTATGTTGCTCCATTTTTAAAACTAAGCTGAAAACAGATTTCATTCACTTGTATGGAGATTTCCCGAGATGAAAAACCAATTTTTTGCAAACAGTCATGTGGAAATCTGCAAAAGCAGTATGTTCCTCCTTATTGAAAACAAATGTTAATACAGCTTTCATTCACTTCTATGGTGATTCCCTGGGATGAAAAATCACTTTCTTCAAACATTCCCTTTGAACTAAGTGAAAAAGTATGTTGCTCCATTTGCAATACTCAGTGGAATACAGCTTACATTCACTTCTCTGCTCTTTTCCCAAGCTGAAAAATCACTTTTATGCAGTCGCTTGGAACTCGGAGAAAGCATTATGTTGCTCCGTTTTGAGCATTAAGCTGAATACAGATTTTATTCACTTCTACAGTGTTTTCCCAGGCTGAAAAGTTACTTTTTATAAACAGTCACTTGGAACTTGGTGACAGAAATTTGTTGCTCTATTTTGAAAACTGAACTGAATACAGCTTTCATTCACTTCTTTGGTGTTTTCCCAGGCTGAAAAATTAATTTTTTGCAAACAGTCACTTGGAAATCTGTGAAAGGATTATATTCCTCTGTTTTGAAATTTAAGCTGAATACAGCTTTAATTCCCTTCTATGGTGTTTTCCCAGGCTGAAACATCACTTTTTTGCAAACAGTCCTCTAGAACTCTGTGAAAGCAGTATGTTGCTACATTTTGGAAACTAAGCTGAATACTGCTTCATTCATTTCTATGGTGTTTTCCCAGGCTGAGAAATCACTTTCTTCCAATCAGTCACTTGGAATTCTGCAAAAGCATTATGTTGCTCCTTTTGGTAAACTAGGCTGAATATGGCTTTCATTCACTTCTGTGGTGTTTTCCCAGTATCATAATTCACTTTGTGTCAAACTGTCACTTGGAATTCTGCAAAAGCAGTATGTTGCTCCATTTTGAAAGCTATGATTAGAACAGTTTTCCTTCACTTCTATAGTGTTTTCCAGGCTGAAAATCACTTTTTTGCAAATGGTGACATGGAATTCTGCAAAAGCATTATGTTGTTCCTTTTTGAAATCTAATCTGAATACAGCTTTCATTCACTTCTATGGTGTTTTCCCAGGCTGAAAGTTCACAATTTTGCAAACAGTCACTTGGAACTCTGCAAAAGCAGTATGTTGCTCCATTTTGAAATCTAAGCTGAATACAGCTTTCATTCACTTCTATGGTGTTTCACAGGCTGAAAAATCTCTTTTTTGCAGTCACTTGGATCTCTGTGAAAGCAGGATTTTGCTCTGTTTCAGAAACAAAGTGGCTTACAACTTTTTTCACTTCTATGGTGTTTTTCTGGGCTGAAAAATCACTTTTTTTGCAAACAGTCACTTTGAACTCTGTGAAAGCAGTATTTAGCTCTGTTTTGAAAACTAAGCTGAATACAGCTTTCATTCACTTCTATGGTGTTTTCACAGGCTAAAATATCACTTTGTGGCAAACAGTCACTTTGAACTCTGTGAAAGCAGTATGTTTTCACAGAGTTTCAAAGCTGAACACATCTTTCATTGACTTCTATGGCATTTTCCCAGGCTGAAAAATCACGTTTTTGAAAACAGTCACCTGGAAATCTTTGAAGGGAGTATGTGGCTCCATTTTGAAAACTAAGCTGAATACTGCATTCATTCACATTTATGGTGTTTTTCCAGGGTGAAAATCAATTTTGCAGTCACAAGGAAACCGCAAAAGCAGTATGTTACTCTGTTTTGAAAACTAAGCTCAATACAGTATTCAATCACTTCTGTGGTGTTTTCTGAAGCTGAGAAATCACTTTTTTAATAAGTCACATGGAATTCCATGAAAGAAGTATGTTGGTCCATTTTCAAAACTGAGCTCTATACAACTTTCATTGAATTCTATGTTGTTTCCCAGGCTGAAA
This sequence comes from Choloepus didactylus, assembly GCF_015220235.1. NCBI lineage: Eukaryota > Metazoa > Chordata > Mammalia > Pilosa > Megalonychidae > Choloepus > Choloepus didactylus. The sequence goes on along the minus strand of NC_051334.1, from coordinate 62,381,680 downwards.
AATCACTTTTTTGCAGTCACTTGGAATTCTGCACAGCCTAATGTTGCTCCATTTTGAAAACTAAGCTCAACACGCCTTTCATTCACCTCTACAGTGTTTTCCCATGCTGAAAAATCATTTTTTGCAAATAGTCACTTGGAACACTGCAAAAGAAGTATATTGCTCAGTGTTGAAAACTAAGCTGAATACAGCTTTCATTCACTTCTGTGGTGTTTTCCCAGGCAAAAAAAAATCACTATTTTTAAAACAGTCACTTGGTAACAGGCAAAAGCAGTATGTTGCTCTGTTTTGAAACCTAAACTTTTTACAGCTTTTTTTCACTTCTATGGAGATATCACAGGATATAAAATCACTCTTTGCAAACAGTCACTTGGTACCCTGTGAATGCTGTATGTTGCTCCATTTTGAAAACTAAGCTGAATACAGCTTTCTTTCACTTCAGTGTTTTCACAGGCAAAAATATCACTTTGTGACAAAAAGATACTTCGAACTCTGGGAAAGTAGTATGTTACTCCAGTTTAGAAACAAAGCTGAACGTATCTTTCATTGACTTCTATGTTGTTACCCCAGCCTGAATTATCCCTTTTTGCAGTCACTTGGAACACTGCAAAAGCATTACATTGCTTAGTTTTGAAAACTAAGGTGAACACAACTTTCATTGAATTCTATGGTGTTTCCCAGGCTGAAAATCAGTTTTTTGCAGTCACATGGGACTCAGTGAAAGATGTTTGCTGCTCCCTTAGGAAAACTGACCCAAATACAGTTTCCATTCATTTCTTTGGTGTTTTTCCAGGTTGAAAACTCCTTTTTCCCTGACACTCACTTGGTAACCTGTGAAAGCAGTATGTTGATCCATTTGGAAAACTGAGCTGAATACCACATTCATTCACTTCTTTGGTGTTTTCCCAGGCTGAGAATCATGTTTTTGTAAATAGTCACTTGGAAATCTGTGAAAGCCATATGTTCCTCCATTTTGAAACCTAAGCTGAATACAGCTTTCATTCACTTCTAAGCTATTTTCCCAAGCTGAGAATTCCTCTTTTTGCAGACAGTCACTTGTAACTCTGTGAAAGTTGTATATTGATCCATTTTGAAAGCAAAGCTGAATACAGCTTTCATTCAATTCTATGGTGTTTTCCCTGGCTGAAATATCCCTTCTTAGAGACAGGCACTTGGAAATCTATGAAAGCCATTTGTTCTGATTTGAAAACTAAGCTTAAAATTTGCTTTTATTCACTTCTATGGTGTTTTCACTGGCTGAAAAATGACTTTTTTCAAAGAGACAATTGGAATTCTGCAAGGGCACTATGTTGCTCCATTTTAAAACTAAGCTGAAAACATCTTTCCTTCAGAGCTATCATGTTTCCCAGGCTGAAAAATCAATTTTGCTGTCACTTGGAACTCTGCAAATCTGTATGTTGCTCTGTTTCGAAAACTAGGCTTAATATGGCTTTCATTCACTTCTATGGTGTTTTCTCAGGCTGAAATTTCAACTTTTGGCAAACAGTTACTTGAAATTCTGTGAAAACTGTATGTTGCTCCATTTTGAGAACTAAGCTGAAAACAACTTTTCTTCACTTCTATGATGATTTCCCAGGTTGAAAAATCACTTTTCTTTTGCAAAGAGACACTTGCAACTCTGCAAAAGCAGTATGTTGCTCCTTTTTGAAACTAAGTTGACTACATCTTTCATTCACTTCTATGGTGTTTACTCAGGTTGAAAAATCACCTTTTTTACACTTAGTTGGAATCTGTGAAAGCAGAATGCTGCTCCGTTTTGAAAAGTAAGCTGAATACAGCTTTCATTCACTTATATGGTGTTTTCCCAGGCAGAAAAATCACTTTTTGCACACAGACACTTGGAACTCTGCAAACAAAGTGTGTTGCTCCATTTTGATAACTGAGATAAATACAGCTTTCATTCACTTCTATGGTGTTTTCCCAGGCTGAAAAGTCACTTTTCATAAGCAGTCCCTTGGAGATCAGTGAAAGCAGTATGTTGCTCCACTTTGAAAACTGAGATGAATACCACATTCATTCATTTCTTCAGTGTTTTTCCAGGCTGAGAAATCACCTTTCTGCAAACAGTCACTCGGAAATCTGTGAAAGCCATATGTCCCTCCATTTTGAAACCTAAGCTGAATACAGCTTTCATTCACTTCTAAGGTGTTTTCCCAAGCTGAGAATTCCCTTTTTTGCAACGGTCACTTGTAACTCTGCAAAAGCTGTATGTTGCTCCATTTTGAAAACTAAGCTGAATACAGCTTTCATTCAATTCTATGGTGTTTTCCCTGGGTGAAATATCCCTTTTTGGAAGACAGGCACTTGGAAATCTATGAAAGCCATTTGTTGTTCTGATTTGAAAACTAAGCTGCATACAGCTTTCGTTCACTTCTATGGTGTTTTCCCTGGCTGAAAAAATGACTTTTTTCAAAGAGTCAATTGGAATTCTGCAAAGGCACTATGTTGCTCCATTCTAAAACTAAGCTGAATACATCTTTCCTTCACTGCTACCATGTTTTCCCAGGCTGAAAAATTAATTTTTCTGTCACTTGGAACTCTGTGAAAGATCTATGTTGCTCTGTTTTGAAAACTAAGCTGAATGCAGATTTTGTTCACGTCTATGGTGTTTTCCCAAGGTGAAATTTCAATTTTTGGCCAACCATTACTTGGAATTCTGTGAAAACAATATGTTGCTCCATTTTGGGAACTCAGCTGAAAACAACTTTTCTTCACTACTATGGTGTTTTCCCAGGTTGAAAAATCACCTTTTGCAAAGAGTCACTTGCAACTCTGCAAAAGCAGTATGTTGCTCCTTTATGAAACTAAGCTGACTACATCTTTCATTCACTTCTATGGTGTATACCCAGGCTGAAAAATCACTTTTTTGAAAACAGTCACTTGGAACTCTGTGAAAGCAGTTGTCACAGCCCATGAAGTCCATGCCATTTCCTAGGCCAAAGAAGACAATGAGGATTTTCTGATACATGGACCTTTATTCAGTGCTTACTTACTGTGTGTGAAAAGCCATGGGGAGATCATGATGGCTCTCTCAGGCTGGGATGGCATTGTGATCATGGGAAGAAGACCAAGCAATTCAAAAAGAGCAGAAAGCCTTTTATAAGGGTTTAAGGGAAAGGCTTTCCTAAGGGCAGTGGAGCATAGATTCCGGAACATGTCACTCTGACCTGGGTGTTGGTGGAGGAGGGACTAGAATAAAACTTGAATAATTACATTTTGCTCCTTTTGTGAGTCTAAGAGCCTCTCACTTCTTTCCTGCTTCCCATAAAGTTACATTTTAATGTCTATTTAACCTTTTTCTCTTTACTGGCTTAGAAAGACAATAGGATAAACATTTAGCTGCCTAGGTAGTGCAGATTGCTGTGCACCAATGATCTGCAGGCCTGTTTTGTTCAGGCCATGGGTTGTGACCATTCACCATTGCACAAAAGTTTGCATTCACCATAGTACCACCTTTACATCTATAATGCACAACAATGCAATATACAACATAGTAACAATACACTGGTTCAGAGAGATATTAAGCCTTTTAGCAAGTGGTGCAATGTCCAGGTTAATGAGTTTTATCATTTAGCACAATTACTTCCTGGGATAAAAGAGCTAAAGGATAACACTACCAGGCATTTTGCTTTATTCTATATCTAGTTTTTACCATTTGTTGAACCTTGATAACAGAAATAAATTTCCCTTTCTACCAACTTTCTGCAACTTTCTATATTCATTCAGGTTTTATTCCATATTCCCTACATTCAAGCTATTAAAATAATTTTGGGAATTGTTCTTAAGCATTTCACAACATATTATTACCAATAACATCACACTTGTTAGAAGGCTAAATACTAAAACCTTTTAACCAAAGCAGTATTGAAATAGTAACACTTTTTAAGCAAGCATTAGCAACACATGTAAGCATTAAATTCGACAGCTGAGTGGTTTAGCAATATATGTAAACTGAGTCTTCATAGTAGATAAAAGGGTTCCAGGTGAGGGGGTTTTAAATACCATGTATCCTCCCCCTGCAGGGAGCCCTTCAGTGTCAGAACAACAGTTAGTTTCCTCTGTAATTCTAATTCCCATGGCCTTAGGATTCTAAACCATCATGGCTTCATGGGCCAGAACCAGAGACAATTGACCTGATTTTTTCCCAATTTCTAGTGTTTGTGGCACAGGTAAGAGAGTTATTATCATTGACCCATTGTGGCTAGAAGGCAGCCAGCCTCTTTATCTGGAGTTAATGCTGATAGAGTCCTCGAGTCCATTGTTTCTATCATCCTTTATGTGTTCATCCATATCCACAGTGGTGAAGGCATATTTTATCCCTTTGGAGAGAGGAAAGGGGCCAGTATAGTTTACTTGCCACCAGGTGACAGGAATTTGTTGTCCTCAGTGCCCAGTCTTCTGGCACAGCCATTCAGGCAATTCATGCATCATTGATGTTAGGCTGTGGAATTTCACTAGGGCATCCAGTACTATGTTACCTGGTAATGAATTGGTGTTGTGGGCAGAGACATGAAAAACCATTACCTTATATGTGTGGCAGGCAGACCAGATGTCTTCCCACCAGATAGTGTCAGCAGTGGGCTGGACAGTCACAGCTGCACAGGTAGCAGGTTGCCCATGTGCCAATCCATGCAGAGTCAGTGGTATTTCCCTGTCCATCAAACATGGGCATGGGAGGAGCCACCTCTGGAGGACCAACAGGAAGCAGGGCATGATGCTCTTTCACATAGGAAGCTTGTCCTAAAATTTTATGCATCTCTGTTTTTAAAGAGCTGTTGTCAAAGATGCCACATCGTAGGAGGTAGACCCTCCACTTTGTCAATGTGCTCACCTGAGCACTCCCCAAGTGGGGCTTATCCATAGTGTCCCATATCTGCCTACCTGTATGGGTAAGGTCTTCTGTAAGTCACTGGGCATCTGAGATAGACATTCAACACTCACAACAGAGGATTACACACTGTGAACAATTGCTCTTTTACAGGGCTATATCTGAGTTTTTTGCCCTTCCATACTTGGGACCAGAATCCAACAGGCACACGTTTAGCATGTTGCCCTTGCCACAAACCCCACCCAAAGCCAATATTGGCACTGGCCACATCCAAATCACAGGGTATATCAACGTCCACCCCCTTAAAGACTGTGCTTGAAAAATAGTTCACTTAGTCTTTTAAACACAGCCTGCTGTGGAAAATCCCATTCCCACATTTTTCCTTTTCTAATTAGGTTATACAAAGTTTTAAAATTTCTACTATATAGAGTATAAACACTTTCCAATAAATTAACAACACAATAAAAACCATCAACTGTTCAGAAGTAAGCAATGTAGGATAACTTTGCATTTAAACAACAGCTGAAGGAATAGTCTTAGTTTCAGTCAACCACACAATACCCAAGAACTTGATAGAATATTCGGACTCTTCTGGAGATTTCCACATTTGAAGGTCTCTTTGTGGAATCGCAGCAAATGTCCATTGTTGTTTTCCCCACATGAAGCCTAACACAGGTTGACTGGAAAAACTCTAAAAATATTCTAAATAACATATAAGCAAGGTTTAACACAAAGTTAAACAGGAGCAACCAGTTTGCTAATGGCTACCTAGGTTTTTGTCAATATTAGTTACTAATATCTCCTAATTCCCCTGGGGAAAACTCCCAGGATGAAATGAGCACCCTTTGATCAGAAGCTGCTGCCACTACCCAAACCTCCTCCCTCCATGGGGGATCAGGGTGCTGAAATTCCTCTGCTTTAAACCCTTGTTGGAACAGAGGTCAAGTATGCATACTTTCCTTAGTATCAATTTCTCAGTCAGACAGGGACTCATCATCTTTTGATGAGGAATCAACAGGATCCCACACTTTACAGTTCCAGTCATGGGAAGCCAGGATACACCTAACTTGCCCTTTGGGCAGCTTATGCCTTCTTACTCTAGTGTGCTGGTATGCAAATATTTCTAGACTTTTATCCAGAGTACCTTTCATTTCTGCTTGTGTTAGCCTCATATATTATTCTAACTTTAATTTACCTCTGAGGTGGCTTACAGCAACATTTGCTGCTAAAGCTTCCTCAGCAGTGGTGCATACAGACTCTAACAATGGCCAGCCCACTGCAGCCACAATCTGGTGGCACTTTCTTTCTTTCTGAATCCCCATTGGTCCTGTGGCCTGATACAGGATGGCTATCTGCCCAGCCAGAGAGTTATAAACATTTCCATACTCCCTCAGCAGATTCCACTCATCTAGCAGGGGAGCCACCCCTGCCACACAGACATCATTCCACTGGGAAGGTGGACAGCACTTCCCACACAGACATCACAGGCCTCCCTTGTATCCCACCCAGGGCCTTCTCCTTTCCCCTCCCCAGTTTCATGTCATCAGTGCCTGGGACTTCCTTAGTCTCTGGCTTGTGGCTATTTAATTCCCCAGGCTGGCTGTGCCAATTGTTGCAGCCCAACAGGGCCATGCCAGTCCAAAGGCCAAAGAAGACAATGAGCATTTTGTGATACATGAGCTTTTATTCAGGGCTCACTTACAGGGTGAGAAGTCATGGAGAGATCATGACAGCTCTCTCAGGCTGGGCAGGCATTGTGTTCACAGGGAAGATGAATGAGCAATACAAAAAAGGCAGAAAGCCTTTTATAAGGGTTTAAGACAAAGGCTTTCCTAAGATTGGGGGGAGCATAGATGCAGGAGCAGGTCAATCTGATCTGGGGGTTGGTGCAGGAAGGATTAGAATAACACTTGAACAATTACATTTTGCTCTTTTTGTGAGACTAAGAACTTCTCACTTCCTGCCTGCTTCCCATAAAGTTACATTAAATGTCAATTTATCCTTTTTCTCTTTACAGGCTTAAGAAGACAATAGGTTAAACATTTAGCTGCCTAGGTCATGGAGACTGCTGTGCACCAAGGTTCTGCAGGCCTATTTTGCCCAGGCCATGGGTTGCAGCAGCAGTATGTTGCCCCATTTTGAAAACAAAGCTGAGTGCAGCTTTCATTCACTTCAATGCTGTTTTCCCAGGCTGAAAAATCACTTTCTTGCAAACAGTCACTTGGAACTCTACGAAAGCAGTATTTTGCTCCATTCTGAAAACTAAGCAGGATACCACTTTCTTTGAATTCTATGGTGTTTTCCAGGCTGAACATTCACTTTTTCAGTCACTGGGATCTCTGCTTAAGCAGCATTTTTCTCCACTTTGAAAATGAAGCCACTTCCAACTTTCATTGACTACTATGTTGATTTCCCAGGAAAAATCACTTTTTTGCATGCAATCTCTTGGAACTCTGCAAAAGCACTATGATGCTCCATTTTGAAAACTAAGCTGAATGCAGCTCTCATTCATTTTTATGGTGTTTTCTGAGGCTGAAAATTCACTTCTTTGCAAACAATCATATGGAACTCTGGGAAAGAAGTATGTTGCACCATTTTGAAAACAAAGCTGCTTAGAGCTTTCACTCACTTCTATGGTGTTTTCCCAGCTGAAAAAAAAAAAACCACTTTTTTGCAGTCTCTTGGAACACTGTGAAGGCATATGGCTTCATTTTGAAAACTAAGCTGAAAACCACTTTCATTCACACTTATGGTGATTTCCCAGGGTGAAAATAAATTTTGCAGTCACTTGGAACTCTGCCAAAGCAGTATATTGCTCCGTTTTGAGAACTAAGCTGAATACAGCCTTCATTCACTTCTATGGTGTTATCCCAGGCTGAAAAATCACTTTTTACAAATAGTCATTTGGAACTCTGTGAAAGTAGTATGTTGCTCCATTTTGAAAACTAAGCTGAATACAGCTTTCATTCACTTCTATGTTGTTTTCCAAGGCTGAAATATCACTTTTTGGCAAACACTCACATGGAAATCTGCAAAAGCCGTACATTGCTCCATTTTGAAATCTAAGTTGAATACATCTTTCATTCAAATCTATCGTGTTTTCCCTGGTTGAAAAATCACTTTTTTTGCAAACAGTCACTTGGAAATCTGTGAAAGCACTATGTTATTCTGTTTTGAAAACTGAGATGATTAAAGCGTTCATTCAGTTCTATAGTGTTATCCTAGTTTGAAAAATCACTTCTTTGCACAGTCACATGGAAATCTGTGAAAGCAGTATGTTGTTCTGTTTTGAAAACTAAGCTGAATACAGTTTTCATTCACACCTATGGTGTTCTCTCAGGCTGAAAAAATCACCTTTTCAAAAAGCAATCACTTAGAACTCTGTGAAGCAGTATCTTGCTCCGTTTTGAAAACTAAGCTGAATGCAGCTTTCATTCAGTTCTATGGTGTTTTCCCAGGCTGAAAATTCACTTTTTTTACAAACAGTCACATGGAACTCTGTGAAACAGCATGTTGCACTGTTTTGAAAACTAAGCTGCTTAGAGATTTCACTCACTTCTATGGTGTTTCCCAGGCTGAAAAATGACTTTTTTGCAGTCAATTGGAATTCTGTGGAGGCAGTATGTGGCTCCATTTTGAAACTAAGCTGAATACTGCTTTCATTCACATTTTATGATGATTACCCAGGGTGAAAATAAATTTTGCAGTCACTTGGAACTCCATGAGAGCAGCATTTTGTTTGGTTTTGAAAACTAAGCTGAATACAGCTTTCATTAATTTCTACAGTGTTTCCCCAAGCTAAAAATCACTTTTGTGCAAACAGTCACTTAGAACTCTGCTAAAGCAGTATGTTGCTCTGTTTTGAAAACTGAGCTGAATTCAGATTTCATTCACTTCTTTGGTGTTTTCACAAGCTGCGCAATCACTTCCTATTGACAATCACCTGGAACACTGTGAAAGAACGTAGCTCTGTTTTGAAAACTAATCTGAATACAGCTCCCATTCACTTCTGTTGTGTTTCCAAGGCTAAAAAATCACCTTTATGCATACTGTCACATGGTAAATTCTGAAAGCATTATGTTGCTCCATTCTAAAAACTAAGCTGAATACACCTTTCATTCAATACTACGGTGTTTCCCCAGGTTGAAAAATCACATTTTGGCTCAGGATCATGTGGAACTCTTCAAAAGCAGTATGTTTCTCAGTTTTTATAACAAAGTTGAATACAACATTCATTGAAATCTATGGTGTTTTCTCAGGCTGAGAATTTCCTTTTTTGACATCAGTTGGAAGTCTGTGAAAGCACTATTTTGCTCCATTTTGAAAACAAAGCTGCTTACAGCTTTCATTCACTTCTATGGTGTTTTCCCAGGCTGAATAATCACTTTCTTGCAAACAGTCATTTTGAACTCTGCGAAGGCAGTATGTTGCTCCATTTTGAAAACTAAACTGAATACAGCTTTCTTTCACCTCTATGGTGTTTTCCCAGGCTGAAAAATCACTTTCTTGCAAACAGTCACCAGAAAATCTGCAAAAGCAGTATGTTGCTCTGTTTTGAAAACTAAGCTGAATACGACTTTCAATGAATTCTATGGTGGTTTCTCAGGCTTAAAAATGACATTTTTGCAGTCATTTGGAACTCTCCAACAGCAGTATTTTGCACCATTTAGAAAACTAATCTGCTTCCAGCTTACATTCACTTCTATGTTGTTTTCCCAGGCTGAAAAATCACTTTTTTTTTTTTTTGCAAACAGTAATGTGGAACACTGTGAAAGCAGTATTTTGCTCTGTTTTGAAAACTAAGCTGAATACAGCTTTCATTCACTTCTATCACATTTTCCCAGGCTGAAAAATCAATTTTGCAGTCACTTGGAACTCTGCAAAAGTAGTATTTTCTCCATTTTGAAAATTAAGGTGAATACAGCTTTCATTCACTTCTATGGTGCTTTCCCTGGTTGAAAAATCCCTTTTATTGCCAACAGTCTGTTGGAACTCTGTGAAAGCAGTATTTTGACATTTTGAAAATAACACTGAACACATGTTCCATTCACTTCTATGGTGTTTTCACAGGCTGTAAAATCACATTTTGCAAACACACTCACTTGGAATTCTGTGAAGGCCATATGTGGCTCCATTTTGAAAACAAACCTGAATGCCACTTTCATTCACCTTTATGGTGCTTTGTCAGGGTGAAAATCAATTTTGCAGATACTTGGAACTCTGCAAAAGCATAGTGATGCTCAGTTTTGACAACTAAGCTGAATACAGCTTCAACCACTTCTCTGGTGTGTTCCCAGGCTTAAAAATCACCTTTTTAAAAGCAGTCACTTGGAGCTCTGTGAAAGCAGTATGTTGCTCCATTTTGAAAACTAATCTGAGCCACTTTCATTCACATTTATGGTGTTTTCCAATGGTGAAAATCAATTTTGCCAACACTTGGAAATCTGTGAAAGCAGTACATTGCTCTGTTTTGAAAACTAAGCTGAGTACAACTTGCATTCATATCTATGGTTTTTCCCCAAGCTGAAAAGCACTTTTGTGCAGTCACTTGCAAACCTGCGAACTCAGTGCGTTGCTCTGTTTTCCAAGCTAAGCTGAATACAGCTTTCATTCACTTCTATGGTGTTTTCCCAATCTGAAAAATCACTTTTTAGAAACAGTCACTTCAAACTCTGTGAAAGCAGTATGTTTCTCTGTTTTGAAAACTACACTGAATGCAACATTCATTCACTTCTGAGGTGTTTTCCCAGGCCAAAATATCACTTTTTTGCAAACAGTAACTTGAAAATCTGCAAAAGGCATCTATTGCTCTGTCTTGGTGTTTTCCCAGGGTGAAAAATCACTGTTTGGCAAAAAGTCACTTGGGACTCTATGAAAGTAATTTTTTGCTCCATTTTGAAATCTAAGCTGAATACAGCATTCAATCACTTTTATGGTGTTTTCTCTGGTTGGAAAATCACTTTTTGCAAACAGTCACATGAAAATCTGTGAAAGCATTATGTTGCTCAGTTTTGAAAACTAAGAAGAATGCAGCTTTCATTCACTTCTGTGGGGTTTTCCAAGGCTGAAAAATCACCTATTTGCACACTCTCCCTTGGTAAATTGTAAAAGCAGTATGTTACTCCATTCTGAAAACCAAATTGAGTACAGCTTTCATTCAATTATATGGTATTTCCAGAGGCTGAAATTCACTTTTTGCAGAGTCACATGGAACTCTTCAAATGCATTCTGTTGCTCCATTTTGAAAACAAAGCTGAATAGAATTTTCATTGAATTCTACATTGCTTTCCCAAGCTGAAAAATCACTTTTGTGCAAACAGTTACCTGGAACTCTGCAAAAGCAGTATGTTGTTCCATTTTGAAAACTAAGCTGAATGCAGCTTTCTTTCACTTCTGAGGTGTTTTCCCAGGCTGAAAAATCACTTTATTGCAAACAGTCACTTGGAACTCTGTGAAAACAGTATGTTGCTCCATTTTGAAAACTAAGCTGAATACAGCCTTTATTCACTTCTATGGTGTTTTCTCAGGTTGAAAAGACACTTTTTTGCAAATAGTCACATGGAACTCTATGAAAGCAGTATGTTACTCTGTTTTGAAAACTAAGCTGCTTAGAGCTTTCAGTCACTTCTATGGTATTTTTGCAGGCAGAAAAAAATCACATTTTGCAAACAGTAGCCAGGAACTCTTCAAATGCAGTATGTGGCTCCATTTTGAAAACTATGCAGAATCACACTTTCATTCACATTTGTGGTGATTTCTCAGGGTGAAAAGAAGTTTTGCAGTCACTTGGAACTCTGAAGAAGCAGTGTGTTGCTCCATTTTGAATACTAAGCTGAATACACCTTTCATACATTTCTACATTGTTTTCCCAAGCTGAAAAATCACTTTTTTGCAAACAGTCACTTGGAACTTTGGGGAAGCAGTGTGTTGCTCTGTTTTGAAAACTAAGCTGCTTAGAGTTTTCACTCACTTCTATGGTGTATTCCCAGGCTGAAAACATCACTCTTTTGCAATAGTCACTTGGAAGTCTGTGAATGCGATATGTGCTCCATTTTGAAACTAAACTATATACCACTTTCATACACATTTATGGTGATTGCACAGGGTGAAAAGAAATTTTGCAGTTGCTTGGAACTCTGCGAAAGCAGTATGTAGCTCCATTTTGAAAACTAAGCTGAATACAGATTTCATTCATTTCTATGGTGTTTTCCCACCTGAAAAATCACTTTCCAGCAAACAGTCACTTGAAACTCCGCAAAGGCAGTATGTGGCTCCACTTCAAAAACTAAGTTGAATACCAATTTCATTCACATTTATAGTGTTTTCCCAGGGTGAAAATCAAATTGGCATCCACTTGAAACTCTGCAAAAGGAGTATGTTCCTCTGTTTTGACAACTAAGCTTTATATAGCTTTCATTCACTTCTATGGTGTATTCCCAGGCAGAAAAATCATTTTCTCTCAGTCACTTGGAACCCTGCAAAGAAGTATGTTGCTCCATCCTGAAAACTAAGCTGAATGCAGGTTTCATAGAGTTCTATGGTGTTTTCCAAGGCTGAAAAATCACTTTTTTGCAAAGAAACAATTGGAATTCTGTGAAGACAGTATGTTGCTCCATTTTGAAAACTAAGCTGAAAACAGCTTTCATTCACTTCTATCAAGTTTCCCAGGCTGACAAATCTATATTGCAGTCACATGGAACTCTGCAAAAGAATTATGTTGCTCCATTTTGAAAACTAAGCTGAATACAGCTTTCATTCACTTCTGTGGTGTTTCCAAGGCTGAAAAATCACCTTTTGGAAATTGGCACATAGTAAATTGTGAAAGCAGTATGCTGCTCCATTCTGTAAACTAAGCTGAATACAACCTTCATTCAATTCTATGGTGTTTCCCAGGTTGAAAATTCACTTTTTTGCAAAGAGTCACTTGGAACTCTGTGTAAGCAGTATGTAGCTTGGCTTTGAAAACTAAGCTGAATACAACTTTCATTAAATTCTGTGGTGTTTTCTCATGCAGAAAAATGATTTTTGCATTTAGTTGGAAATCTGCAAAAGTAGTATTTTGCTCCATTTTTCAAACTAATCTGCTTCCAGCTTTCATTCAGTTCTATATTTTTTTACCAGGCTGTAAAATCACTTTTTGCAAGCACTTTCTTGGAACTCTGTGAAAACATTATGTTGCTCCAATTTGAAAACTAAGCTGAATACAGCTTTTATTCACTTCTATGGTGTTTTCCCAGGTTGAAAAGACACTCTTTTGTGAAGAGTCACATGGAACCCTGTGAAAGCCATATGTTACTCCATTTTGAAAACTAAGCTGAATACAGATTTCATTCATTTCTATGGTGTTTTCCCATACTGAAAAATCACTTTTCTGCAAACAGTCACTTGAAATTCTGTGAAGGTATTATATGGCTCCATTTTGAAAACTAAGCAGAATACCATTTTCATTAACATTTATAGTGTTTTCCCTGGGTGAAAATCAATTTTGCATTCACTTCAAACTCTGTGAAAGTAGTATGTTGCTCTGTTTTGACAACTAAGCTTTATAAAGCTTTCATTCAATTCTATGTTGTTTCCCCAGGCAGAAAAATCACTTTCTCTCAGTCACTTGGAACCCTGCAAAAGAAGTATGTTGCACCATTTTGAAAACTAAGCTGAATGCAGCTTTCATACACTTCTATGGTGTTTTCCAAGGCTGAAATCACTTTTTTGCAAAGAGAAAATTGGAGTTCTGTGAAGACAGTATGTAGCTTCATTTTGAAATCTAAGCTGAAAACAGCTTTCATTCACTTCTGTCAAGTTTTCCCAAGGTGAAAAATCAATTTTCAGTCACTTGGAACTGTGCAAAAGTAATCTGTTTCTCCGTTTTGAAAATTAAGCTGAATACAGCTTTCAATCACTATCACCATGCTTTCCCAGGTTGAAAAATCACTTTTATTGCAAACAGCCTGTTGGAAATCTGTGAAAGCAGTATATTCATTGTTTTGAAATTAAGCTGAACCCATCTTTCACTCATTTTCATGGTGTTTTCTCAGGCTGAAAAGTCAGTTTTAACAAACAATCCCTTGGATAACTGTGAATGCAGTATGTTGTTCCATTTTGATAAATAAGCTGAATAGAGCTTTCATTCACTTCTATGTTTTCCCAAGCTAAAATTACACTTTTTGGCAGTCACTTGGAAATCTGTGAAATACATATGTTGCTCCATTTTGAAAAATAAGCTAAATACAAATTTCATTCACTGCTATAGTGTTTTCCCAGGCTGAAAGTGTCACTTTTGTGCAGTCACTTGGAATTCTGTGAAAGCGGTATGTTGCTCCATTTTGAAATCTAAGCTGTATAAACTTTCATTGCAATCTATGGTGTTTTCACAGGGCTGAAAAATCACTTTTTTGCAGTCACTTGTACCACTGCAAAAGCAGTATTTTGATCCATTTTGAAACTTAAGCTGCTTCCAGCTTTCATTCACTTCTACATTGTTTTCAAAGGCTGAATAATCACATTTTTGCAAGCACTCTCTTGGAACTCTGTGAAAGCATTATGTTGCTCCTTTTGAAAACTAAGCTGAATACAGCTTTCATTCACTTCTATAGTGTTTTCACAGGCTGAAAAAGACACTTTTTTGCAAACAGACTCTTGGAAATCTGTGAAGGCAGTATTTAGCTCCATTTTGAAAACTAAACTGAATACCACTTTCATTCACATTTATCATGATTTCCCAGGGTGAAAATAAATTTTTCAGTCACTTTGAACCCTGCGAAAGCAGTATGTTGCTCCGTTTTGAAAACTAAGCTGATTACAGCTTTCATTCACTTCTAAGGTTTTCTCACAGGATGAAAAATCACTTTTTTGGAAACAGTCACATGGAATCTGTGAAAGAAGTATGTTGCTCCATTTTGCAAGCTAAGCTGGTTACAGCTTTCATTCACTTCTATGGCATTTTCCCATGCTGAAAAATCACTTTTTTGCAAAGAGTCACTTGGAAATCTACAAAGGTATTATGTGTCTCCATTTTGAAAATTAAGTTGAACAGCGCTTTCATTCACTTCTGTGGTGTTTTCCAAGGCTGAAAAAGCACTTTCTTGCAAATAGTCACTTGGAACCCTGTGAAAGCAGTATGTTGCTCCGTTTTGGAAAGTAAGCTGAATACAGCTTTCATTCAATTCTCTGGTATTCCGAAGGCTGAAAAATCACCTTTTTGCAAACTGTCACTTGGTAAACTGTGAAAGAAGTATGTTGTGCCATACTGAAAACTATGCTGAATAGAGCTTTCATTCAATACTCTGGTGTTTCCCCTGGATGAAAATTCACTCTTTTCCAAAGAGTCAGTTGGAACTCTGCAAAAGCAGTATGTTGCTCCATTTTGAAAACTAAGCTGCATAGAGCTTTCATTCTCTTCTATGGTGTTTTCCCAGGCTGAAAAATCACTTTCTTGCAAACAGTCACCTGGAACTCACTGAAAGAAGTATGTTGCTCCATTTTCAAAACTAGGCTGAATAGAGATTTCATTGACTTCTATGGTGTTTCTCGGGCTGAAAAATCACTTTCTTGCAAACAGAAACTTGGAACTCTGTGAAAGAAGTATGCTGCTCCGTTTGGAAAACTAAGCTGAATACAGCTTTCCTTCACTTCTATGGTGTTTTCCCAGGCTGAAAAATCACTTTCTTGGAAACAGTCACTTGGAACTCTGTGAAAGCAGTATACTCCTCTGTTTTGAAAGCAAAGCTGAATACAACTTACATTGAATTCTATAGTGTATTCTCAGGTTGAAAAATGACTTTTTAGCAGTCAGTTGGAACTCTACAATAGCAGTATTTTGCTCCATTTTGAAAACTAATCAGCTTCCAGCTTTTACTCACTTCTATGTTGTTTTCCAAATCTGCAAAATCACTTTTTTGCAAGCACACACTTGGAGCTCTGCAAAAGCGCTGTTTTGTTCCATACTGAAATCTAAGCTGAATACAGCTTTCATTCACTTCTAAGTTGTTTTCCCAGGCTGAAAAATCACATTGTCTCAAATAGTCACTTGGAACCCTGCAAAGAAGTATGTGGCTCTATTTTGAAAACTATGCTGAATACTGCTTTCATTCACATTTATGGTGATTTCCAAGTGTGAATAGAAATTTTGCAGCCACTTGGGTCTCTGCAAAAGCAGCATGTTGCTCCATTTTGAAAACTAAGCTGTATGCACCTTTCATATATTTCTACATTGCTTTCCCAAGCTGAAAAATAACTTTTGTGCAGTCACTTGGAGCTCTGCAAAAGCAGTAAGTTGCCCCATTTTGAAAACTATGCTGAAAACAGATTTCATTCATTTCTATGGTGTTTTCCCAGGCAGGAAAAACACTTTTCTGCAAAGAGTCACTTGAAATCTGTGAAGGCAGTAAGTGGCTCCATTTTGAATACTAAGCTGAATACCACTTTCATTCACATTTATTGTGTTTTAACAGAGTGAAAATCAATTTTGCAGTCACTTGGAACTCTGTGAAAGCAGTATGTTGTCCATTTTGACAACTAAGGGGAATACAGCTTTCATTCACTTCTATGGTGTTTTCCCAGGCAGAAAAATCACTTTCTCTCAGTCACTTGGAACTGTGCAAAAGAAGTATGCTGCTCTGTTTTGAAAACTAAGCTGAATGCAACTTTATATCACTTGTATGGTGCTTTCCCAGGCTGAAAAATCAGTTTTTAAAGACAGTCACTTGGAACTCTGCGAATGCAGTATGTTTTTCCATTTTGATAACTAAGCTGAATACAGCTTTCATTCACAACTTTGGTGTTTTCCCAGGTTGAAATATCAATTTTTTTCAAACAGTCATGTGGAATTCTGTGAAAGCTGTGTGTTGCTCTGTTTTGAATACAGCTTTCATTCTCTTCTATGGTGTTTCCCCAGTCTGAAAAATCAGCTTTTTGAAAGCAGTCACTTGGAAAACTGTGAAAGCCATATGTTTCTCTCTTTTGAAAACTAAACTTTATACAGCTTTCATTCACTTCTGTGGTGTTTTCCCAGGTTGAAAAATCACTTTTTTGCAAACAGTCCCTTGGAACTCTGTGAAAGCAGTTGTCACTGCCCAAGTTGGCCATGCGATTCCAAAGGCCAAAGAAGGCAATGAGCATTTTCAGATACATGAACTATTTTCAGTGCATACTTCCAGTGTGAGAATTCATGGAGAAATCATAATGGCTCTCTCAGATTGGGCAGACATTGTGTTCACAGGGAAGACAACCAAGCAATGTAAAAAGGGCAGAAAACCTTTTCTAAGTGTTTAAGACAAAGGCTTTCCTAAGTGGGGGGGAGCATAGATGCAGGAACAGTTCACTCTGACCTGGGCGTTGGTATTGGAAGGACTAGAATAACACTTGAAAAAATATATTTTGCTCTTTTTGTGACTCTGAGTCTCTCACTTCCTCCCTGCTTCCCATAAAGTTACATTTTATGGCCGATTTACCCTTTTTCTCTTTATTGGCTTTGAAAGACAATAGGTTAAACATTTAGTTGCCTAGGTTATGGAGACCACTGTACACCAAAGATCTGCAGGCTTGTTTTGCTCAGGGCATGAGTTGCCACAATCCAGCCCTGTGAAACAGTTTTCATTGACCATAGGACTGACTTTACATCTATAATTCACAACAATACATTATACAACATAGTAATAATACACTGATACAGAGAGATAATAAAAGTATTAGCAAGTGGTACAATGGCCGGGTTAATGAGTTTTATCATTTAGCACAGGTACTGCCTGGGATAAATTAGCTAAAGGATAACACTACCAGGCATTCTGCTTTATTCTATATCTAGTTTTTTAACATTTTTGCAACCTTGATCACATAAATAAATTTCCTTTTCTACCAACTTTCTCCAACTTTATATATTCTTTCAGGTTTTGTTCCATATCCCCTACATTCAAGTTATTAAAATAATTTTAGAAATTGTTCTTAAGCATTTCATAACATATTATTACCAATAATATTACACTTGTTAGAAGGCTAAATACTAAAACTTTTTTACCAAAGAATTATTGAAATAGTAACACTTTTTTTAACAAGAATTAACAACAGATGTAAGCATCATATTGGACTGCTGAATGGTTTAACAGTATATATAAACTGAGTCTTCATAGTAGATGAAAGGGTTCCAGGTGAGGGGATTTTAAATACCATTTTTCCTCCCCCTGCATGGAGCCCCTCAATGCCAGAATGACAGTTATTTTCCTATATAATTCTAATACCCATGGTCTTAGGATTCTCAACCAGCATGGCTGCATGGGTCAGAACCAGAGCCAATTGACCTGATTTCCCCAATTTCTAGCATATGTGGCACAGGCAAGAGAGAGTTATTATCATTGCCCCATTGTGGCTTGAAGGCAGCTGGCCCCAGTGCTCTGGTGGCCTGTTACAGGATGGCTATTTGTCCAGCCAGAGAGTTTTAAACTTTTCCATACTCCCTCAGCAGATTCCACTCATCTAGGAGGGAAACCACCCCTCCTCACATGGACATCCATTCCAGTGGGAAGGTGGAGAGCCCTTCCCACACAGACATCACAGGTATCCCTGGTATCCAACCCGTGGCCTTCTCCTTTCCCCTCCCCAAGTTCATGTCAAGAGGTCCTGGGACTTCCTTTGTCTCTGGCTTGTGGCTATTTAATTCCCCAGGCTGTATCTGCCAATTGTTGCAGCCCAGGAGGGACATGTCAGTCCAAATGCCAAAGAAGACAATGAGCATTTTCTGATAAATGAGCATTTATTCAGGGCTTCCTTACAGGGGGAGAAGTCGTGGAGAGATAATGACTGCTCTCTCAGGCCAGGCAGGCATTGCATTCACAGAGAAGATGAGCAAGCAATGCAAAAAAGGCAGAAAGAGTTTTACAAGGGTTTAAGACAAAGGCTTTCCTAAGGGTGGGGGAAGCATAGATGCAGGAACAGGTCAATCTGACCTGGGGGTTGTGGCAGGAAGGACTGGAATAACACTTGAACAATTACATTTTGTTCTTTTTCTGAGACTAAGAGCCTCTCACTATCTGCCTGCTTCCCATAAAGTTACATTTTAAGGTCAATTTACCCGTTCCCTCTTTAATGGCTTAGAAAGAAAATAGGTTAAACATTTAGCTGCCTAGGTCATGCAGACTGCTATGCACCAAAGTTCTGCAGGTGTGTTTTGCCCAGACCTGGGGTTGCCACAACAGTATGTTGCTCCTTTTGAAAACAAAGGTGAATACAGCTTCCATTCACTTCTATGGTGTTTTCCAAGGCTGAAATATCATTTTTTGGCAGAGTCACTTGGAAATCTGTGAAAGCCATACATTGCTCCCTTTTGAAAACTAAGCTGAATACAACTTTCATTCACTTCATGCTGTTTTCTCAGGTTGAAAAATCACTTTTTTGCAAACAGTAACTTGGAAATCTGCAAAAGCAGTATGTTCCTCTGTTTTGAAAACTAAGCTGAATGAGTTTTCATTCACTTCTATGGTGTTTTCCCAGGGTGAATAATTGCTCTTTGCAGTCACTTGGTAATCTGTGAAAGCCATATTTTGCTCTGCTTTGAAAACAAAGCTTAATACAGCTTTCATTCATTCCTATGGTGTTTTCCCAGTCTGAAATATCACCTTACTGAAAGCAGTCACTTAGAACTCAGTGAATGTTGCTCCATTTTGGAAACTAAGCTGAAAACATCTTTCATTCTCCTCTGTGGTGTTTTCCCAGGCTGAGAAAACACTTTTTTGCAAAGAGTAACCTGGAAATCTGCAAAAGACTTTTGTTGATCCATCTTGAAAACTAAGCTGAATACAGCTTTCATTCACTTATATGGTGATTTCCCAGGGTGAAAACAAATTTTGCAGACACCTGGAACTCTGCAAAAGCAGTATGTTCCTCTGTCCTGAAAACTAAGCTGAATACAGATTTCATTCACTTCAATGGTATTTTCCCAAGCTGAAAAATAATTTTTGCAAATAGTCACTTGGAACTCTGTGAAAGCATTATGCTGCTCTGTTTGAAATTAAGCTGAATAAAGCTTTCCTTCACTTCTATTGTGTTTTCCCAGGCTGAAATATCACTTTTTTGCAAACAGTCACTTGGAAACTGGTCAATGCTGTATGTTGGTCCATCTTGAAAACTAAGATGAATACAGCTTTCCTTCCCATCTATGGTGTTTTCCAAGGCTGAAAAATCACTTTTCTGTAAAAAGTCACATGGAACTCTGTGAAACAGATATGTTGTTCCTTTTTGAGAACAAAGCTGAATACAGCTTTCCTTCAAATCTATGCTGTTTTCCCAGGTTGAAAAGTCACATTTTCAAAAATTCACTTGGAACTCTGCAAAAGAAGTATGTTGCTCCATTTTGAAAACAGAGCTCAGTACCATTCTCATTCACTTCTATTGTGTTTTCCTAGGCTGAAAACTCACTTTTTGCAAAAAGTCACTTGGAACTCTGTGAAAGCAGTATTGTGGCTCTGTTTTGGAAACTAAGCTGAAAACAGATTTTCTTCACTACTATAGTGTTTTCCCAGGATGAAAAATCACTTTTCTCCAAAAAGTCACATGGTACTCTGTGAAAGCAGTATGTAGCTCCGTTTTGAAAACAAAGCTGAATACAGCTTTCTTTCACTCTATGGTAATTTCCCATGCAGAGAAATCACTTTTCTGTGAACAGTCACTTGGAACTCTGCAAAAGCATTATATTGCTCTGTTTTGAAAACTATTCTGAATACAGCTTTCATTCACTCTGTGGTGTTTTCCCAGGCTGAGAAATATCTTTCTTTCAAACAGTCTCTTGGAACTCTGCAAAAGCAGTATGTTGCTCCATTCTTAAAACTAAGAGAATACTGCTTTCATTCACTTCTGTGGTGTTATCACAGGGTGAAATATCACTTTTCTGCAGTCACTTGTAAATCTGCAAAAGCAGTATGTTTCTGTTTGGAAACTAAGCTTAATACATCATTCATTCACATCTATGGTGTTTTCTGAGGCTGAAAAATCACTTTTTGCAAACAGTCACTTGGAAATCTGCCAAAACAGTATGTTGCTCAGTTTTGATAACTAAGCTGAATACAGCATTCATTCACTTCTATGGTGTTTTTCCAGGCTGAAAAATTACTTTTTGCAAAAAGTCACTTGGAACTATGTGAAAGCAGTATGTTTTTCCATTTTGGATACTAAGCTGAATACAGCTTTCATTCACTTCTATGGTGTTTCCCTAGCCGAAAAATCACTTTTTTGTAAACAGTCACTTTGAGTTCCGTGAAAGCAGTGTGTTGCTCCATTTTGAAAACAATGCTGAATACAGCTTTCATTGACTCTATGGTGTTTTCCCAGGCTGAAAAAACACTTTTCTGCAAAAAGTCACTTGGAACTCTGCAAAAGCCGTATGTTGATCTGTTTTGAAAACTAAGCTGAATACAGTTTCTGTTCACTTCCATGGTGTTTTCCCAGGCTGAGAAATAACATTTTTGCTAAAACGCACTTGGACCTCTGCAAAAGCAGTTTATTGTTTCATCTTAAAAACTAAGCTGAATAACAGCTTTCATACACTTCTATGGTGTTTTCTCATGTGGAAAAATCAGTTTTCTACAGAGTCACTTGGAACTCTGCAAAAGCCGTATGTTGATCTGTTTTGAAAACTAAGCTGAATACAGTTTATGTTCACTTCTATGGTGTTTCCTCACACTGAAAAATCACTTTTTTGCAAACAGTCACTTGGAACTCTGCGAAAGCAGTATGTTGCTCCATTTTGAAAACTAAGCTGAATGCAGATTTCATTCACTTCTATGTTGTTTCCTAAGGCTGAAAAATCCCTTTTTTGCAAACAGTCACTTGGAACCCTGTGAAAAGAGCATGTTGCTCTCTTTTGAAAACTGAGCTGAATCCAAATTTCATTCACTTCTAAGGTGTTTTCCATCACTGAAAAGTCATTTCTTGCAAATATGTACTAGGAACTCTGTGAAAGCACTATTTTGCACTGTTTTGAAAACTAAGCAGAATACAGCTTTCCTTTACTTCTATGGTGTTTTAATACGCTAAAAAATCATTTTTGCAAAAAGTCTCTTGGAACTCTGCAAAGAAGTAAGTTGCTCCATTTTGAAAACTAAGCTGAATACAGCATTCATTCACTTTTATGGTGTTTTCCCAGGCTGAAAAACCACTTTTCTGCAAATAGTCACTAGGAAACTTGCAAAAGAGATATGTTACTTCATTTTGAAAACTAAGCTGAATACAACTTTCATTCACTTCCATGGTGTTTTCTCAGGCTGAAAAACCACTTTTGTGCAAACAGTCTCTTGGAAATCTGCAAAAACTGTATGCTGATCGGTTTTGAAAACTAAGATGCATACAGCTTACGTTCACTTCTATGGTGTTTTCCCAGGCTGAAAAATCACTTTTTTGCAAACAGTCACTTTGTAACTCTGCGAAAGCATTATGTTGCTCTGTTCTGAAAACTAAGCTGAATGCAGATTTCATTCATTTCTACGGTGTATCCCCAGACTGAAAAATCCACTTTTGCAGTCACTTGGAACCCTGCAAAAACAGTATGTTGCTCCCTTTCAAAAAGTAATCTGAATACAGATTTCATTCACTTCTAAGGTGTTTTCCAATGCTGAAAAATCACTTCTTTGCAAACATTTACTTGGAACTCTGCGAAAGCACTATGTTGCATCGATTTGAAAACTAAGCAGAATACAGCTTTCATTCACTTCTATGGCCTTTTAATATGCTAAATAATCACTTTTGGAAAAAGTCTCCTGGAAGTCTGCAAAGCAGTATGTTACTCCATTTTGAAAACCAAGCTGAGTACCACATTCATTCACTTTTATGTTGTTTTCCCAGGCTGAAAAATCATTTTGCAAACAGTCATTTGGAACTCTGTGAAAGGAGTATGTTGAACTGTTTTGAAAACTAAGCTGAATACAGATTTCATTCACTTCTATGGTGTCTTCCCAGGCTGAGAAATCATGTTTTTGCTAAAAGGCACTTGGAACTCTGCAAAAGCAGTTTGTTGTTTCGTCTTGAAAACTAAGCTGAATAGCAGCTTTCATACACTTCTATGGTGTCTTCCCATGCAGAAAAATCAGATTTCTACAGAGTCACTTGGAACTCTGCAAAAGCTGTATGTTGATCTGTTTTGGAAACTAAGCTGAATGCACTTTATGTTCACTTCTATGGTGTTTCCTCACACTGAAAAATCACTTTTTTGCAAACAGTCACTTGGAACTCTGTGAAAACAGTATGTTGTTCTGTTTTGAAAACTAAGCTGAACACAGCTTTCATTCACTTCTATGGTGTTTTCCCAGGATGAAAAATCCCTTTTCTGCAAACAGTCACATGGTACTGTTTGAAAGAAGTATGTTGGTCCGCTTTGAAAACTAAGCTGAATACAGCTCTCATTCATTTCTATGGTTTTTCCAAGGCTGAAAAATCACTTTTCTGCAACCAGACTCTTGGAATTCAGCAAAAGCAGTATGTTCCTCTGTTTTGAAAACTAAGCTGAATACAGCTTTCAGTCACTTCTATTGCATTTTCCCAGGCTGAAAAATCACTTGTTTGCAGTCACTTGGAACTCTGCCAAAGCAGTATGTAGCTCTGTTTGAAAACTGAACTGAATAAAGCTTTAAATTCACTCTATGGTGATTTCCCATGCTGAGAAATCACTTTTTTGCAACAGACACTTGGAACTCTGCAAAAGCATTACATTTCTCCATTTTGAAAACTAAGCTGAAAACAGCTTTCATTCACTTCTGTGGTGTTTTCCCAGGTTGAAAAATCACTTTTGTGCAAACAGTCACATAGAGCTCTGCGAAAGCAGTATGCTGCACTGTTTTGAAAACTAAGCTTAATTTAGCTTTCATTCAATGCTGTGGTGTTTTCTAAGGCTGAGAAAACCCTTGTTTGCAGTCACCTGGAACCCTGCAAAAGCAGTATGTTGCTCCATATTGAAAACAAAGCTGAATACAACTTTCATTCACTGGTATGGTATTTTTCCAGAAGGAGAAATCACTTTTTGCCAACAGTCACTTGGAACTCTGCAAAATCAGTATGTTGCTCCATTTTGAAAACTGAGCTGGGTATCATTCTCATTCAATTCTATTTTGTTTTCCTAGGCTGAAAAATCACTTTTTGGAAAAAGCCACTTGGAACTCTGTGAAAGCAGTATGTCACCTATTTTGAAAACAAAGCTGAATACAGCTTTCATTCACTTCTGTGATGTTTACCCAGGCTGAGAAATCTCTTTCTTACAAATGCTCACCTGAAATTCTGCCAAAGAAGCATGATGCTCCATTTTCAAAACTAAGCAGAATACAGCTTACCTTCACTTCTATGGTGTTTACCCAGGCTGAAATATCACTTTTTTGGAAGCAGTCACTTGGAAATCTGAGAAAGCAGTATGTTGCTCTGTTTTGAAAACTAAGCTGAATATAGCTTTCATTCACTTCTGTGGTGTTTTCCCAGGCTAAAAAATCACTCCTGCAAACAGTCACTTGGAGCTCTGCGAAAGCAGTATGTTGATCCCATTTGAAAACTAAGCTGAATACAACTTTCATTCACTTCTATGGTGTTTTTCTGGGCTGAGAAATCACTGATTTGCAAAAAGTCGCTTGGAATCCTGTGAAAGCAGTGTGGTGCTCTGTTTTGAAACCTAAGCTGAATACATCTTTCCTTCACTTCTATGGTGTTTTCCCAGGCTGAAAAATCACATTTTGCAAATAGTCACTTGGGACTCTGTGAAAGCAGTATGTTGCTCCATTTTGAAAACTGAGCGGAGTACCATTCTCATTCACTTCTATTATGCTTTCCTAGGCTGAAAAATCACTTTTTTCAAAAAGTCCCCTGGACTCTATTAAAGCAGAATGTAGCTCCATTTTGAAAAAAAAAAAAGATGAATACATCTTTCATTCACTCTATGGTGGTTTCCCATGATGAGATCTCACTTTTTTGCAAACAGTCACTTGGAACTCTGAAAGCAGTATGTTGCTCCATTTTGAAATGTAAGCTGAATACAGGTTTTATTCACTTCTATGGTGTTTTCCCTCACTGAAATGTCACTTTTGTGCAAACCGTTACTTGGATCTCTGCGAAAGTAGTATGTTGCTCCATTTTGAAAACTAACCTGAATACAGCTTTCATTCACTTCTATGGTGTTTTCCAAGGCTTAGAAAACCCTTTTTGCAAACTGTCACTTGGTAACCTGTGAAAGCAGTATGTTGCTCCATTCTGAAACTAAGCTGAATAGAGCTTCAGTCACTTCTGTAGTGTTTTCCCCAGCTGAGAAATTGCTTTTTTGCAAATAGTCACTTGGAACTCTGCAAAAGCAGTATGTTGCTCCATTTTGAATACTAATCTGATTACAGCTTTCATTCACTCTATGGTGTTTACCCAGGCTGTGAAATCTGTTTCTTTCAGTCACTTGGAACTCTGTGAAAGGAGTATGCTGCTCCATTTTGAAAAGTAAGCTGAATACCACTTTTATTCACTTCTATGGTGTTTTCTTAGGCTGAAATATCACTTTTTTGCAAACATTTACTTGGAACTCTGCGAAAGCAGTATGTTGCTCTCTTTTGAAAACTAAGCTGAATACAGCTTTCATTCACTTCTATGGTGTTTCCAAGGATGAGAAAACCCTTTTTTGCGGTCACTGGTAAATCTGCAAAACCAGTATGTTGCTCCATTTTGTAAACTAAGCTAAATGCAGCTTTCATTCACTTCTATGGTGTTTTCCCAGGCTGAAAAATCACTGTTTTGCAAAAAGTCACTTGGAACCCTGCAAAAGCTGTATGTTGCTCTGTTTTGAAAACTAAGGTGAACACATCTTTCCTTCACTGCCATGGTGATTTCTCAGACTGAAAAATCACATTTTTCCACACAGTCTCTTGGATCTCTGTGAAAGCAGTGTATTGGTCCTTTTCAAAAACTAAGGTGAATAGAGATTTCATTCACTTCTATGGTGTTTTTCCAGGCTGAAAAATCACTTTTTCCAAACAGTTACTTTTAACTCTGCGAAATCACCATGTTGCACCATTTTGAAAACTAATCAGAATATGGCTTTCATTCACTTCTATGGCATTTTAATATGCTGAAAAATCAATTTTTGGAAAATGTCTCTTGGAACTCTGCAAAGAAGAGTGTTGCTCCATTTTTAAACTAAGCTGAATGCAGCATTCATTCACTTTTGTGGTTTTTTCCCAGACTGAAAAATAACTTTTTTGCAAACAGTCACTTGGAACTCTGCAAAAGCAGTGTGTTGCTCTGTTTTGAAATCTAAGCTGAATACAGATTTCATTCATTTCTATGGTGTTTCCCCAAGAAGAAAAATCCCTTTTTTGCAAACAGTAACTTGGAACCCTGAGAAAACAGTATGTTGGTCCCATTTGAAAACTAATCTGAATCCAGTTTTCATTCACTTCTAAGGTGTTTTCCAATGCTGAAAATCAGTTTATTCAAACAGTTACTTGGAACTCTGCAAAATCAACGTGTCACACCATTTTCAAAACTAAGCAGAATACAGCTTTCCTTCACTTGTATGGCATTTTAATATGCTGATAAATCACTTTTTTGCAAAAAGTCTCTTGGAACTCTGCAGAGAAGTATGTTTCTACGTTTTGAAAACTAAACTGAGTACAGCATTCATTCACTTTTATGGTGATTTTCCAGGCTGAGAGATCACTTTGTCGCAGTTATTTGAACTCTGTGTAAGAAGTATGTTGCTCCTTTTTGAAAACTAAGCAGAATACAGGTTTCTTTCACTTCTATGCTGTTTTCCCAGGCTGAGAAACCACTTTTTTGCAGACAGTCACTTGGAACTCTGCAAAAGAAGTATGTTGTTCCCATTTGAGAAATAAGCTGAATACAGCTTTCATTCACTTCTATGGTGTTTTCCCAGGCAAAAAAATCACTGTTTTTTGAAAATTCTCTTGGAAACCTGCAAAAGCAGTATGTTTCTCTGTTTGGAAAAGAAAGTTGAATAAATCTCTCCCAAGTATACAATCACTTGGAACCTGGCAAAAGCAGTATATTGGTCCCTTTTGAAAACTAAGATGTATACAGCTTTCCTTCTCTGCTATGGTGTTTTCTAAGGTTGAAATATCTCTTTTCTGCACTCACATAAAACTCTGTGAAACAGATATTTTGCTATGTTTAGAAAACTAAGCTGAATACAGCTTTCCCTCACTGCTATGTTGTTTACCAAGGCTGAGAAATCTTTTTCTTGCAACACTCACCTGGAGTTCTGCCAAAGCAGTATGATGCTCCATTTTGAAAACTAAGCTGAATATGGCTTTCCTTCACTTCTGTGGTGTTTTCCCAGGCAGAAAAATCACATTTTGCAAACAATCACTTGGAACACTGTGAAAGCAGTATGTTGCTCCATTTTGAAAATTGAGTTGAGTTGCTCCATTTTGAAAACAAAGGTGAATACAGCTTTCGTTCAGTCTATGGTGATTTCCCATGCCAAGAAATCACTTTTTTGTTAACAGTCACTTGGAACTCTGCAAAAGCATTAAGTGGCTCCATTTTGAATACTAAGCTGAATACAGCTCTCATTCACTTCTGTGGTGTTTTCCAAGGCTGAGAAATCACTTTTTTTGTAAACAGACACTTGGAACTCTGCAAAAGCAGTATGTTGCTCCATTTGAAACTAATCTGAATATAGCATTCATTCACTCTATGGTGTTTACCCAGGCTAACAAATCTATTTCTTTCAAACAGTCACTTGGAACTCTGCAAAAGAAGTTTGTTGCTCCATCTTGAAATCTAAGCTGTATACAGATTTCATTCACTTCCATGGTGTTTTCCCAGGCAGAAAAATCACTCTTTCACACACAGTCATTTGGAACTCTCTGAAAGCAGTATGTTGCTCTGTTTTGAAAACTAAGCTGAATACAGATATCATTCACTTCTAAGATGTTTCCAACAGGCTGAAAAACCCCTTTTTTGTAAACAGTCACTTGGAACCCTGCAAAAACAGTATGTTGCTCCCTTTTGAAAGCTAATCTGAATACAGATTTCATTGACTTCTATGGTGTTTTCCAGTGCTGAAAAATCAGTTTTTTTGCAAACATTTACTTGGAAATCTGCAAAAGCACTATATTTCACCATTTTGAAAATTAAGCAGAATACAGCTTTCATTAACTTCTATGGCATTTTAATATGCTAAAAAATCACTTTTTGCAAAAAGTCTCTTGGATCTCTGCAAAGAAGTATGTTGCTCCATTTTGAAAACTAAGCTGAATACAGCATTCATTCACTTTTATGGTGTTTTCCCAGGCTGAAAAAACACTTTTTTGCAAACAGTCATTTGGAACTCTGTGAAAGCAGTACGTTGCTCCATTTTGAAAAATAAGCTGAATACAGCTTTCTTTCACTTCTATGGTGTTTTCCCAGACAGAATTATCACTTTTTTGGAAGCAGTCACTTGGAACTCTGTGAACGCATTATGTTGCTCTGTTTTCAAAATGAAGCTGAATATAGCTTTCATTCACTTATATGGCACTTCAATATGCTGAGAAATCACTTTTTTGCAAAAAGTCTCTTGGAACTCCGCAAAAGAAGTATGTCGCTCTCATTTGAAAACTAAGCTGAATACAGCTTTCATCCAATTCTGTGGTGTTTTCCAAGGCTGAGAAAATGCTTTTTTGCAAACAGTCACTTGGAAATCTGTGAAAGCAGTATGTTGCTCCATTTTGAAAACTAACCTGAAAAGAACTTTCATTCACTTCTATGGTGTTTTCCCAGGCTGAAAAATCACTTTTTTGCAAACAGTCACTTGGAACTCTGTGAAAGAGGTATGTTGCTCTCATTTGACAACTAAGCTGAATACAGCTTTCTTTCAATTCTATGGTATTTTCCCAGGCTGGAAAATCACTGTTTTTCAAAAAGTCACTTGGAATCCTGTAAATGCAGTATGTTGCTCTGATTGGAAAACAACGCTGAGTACATCTTTCCTTCACTTCTATGGTGTTTTCCTAGCCTGCAAGATCACTTTTTGGCAAACAGCAACTTGGAACCTTGTGAATGCAGTATGTTGGTCCTTTTTGAAAACTAAGATGAATACAGCTTTCATTCAATTCTATGGTGTTTTCCCAGGCTGGAAAATCACTTTTTATCAAAAAGTCACTTGGAATCCTGTGAATGCAGTATGTTGCTCTGTTTGGAAAACAAAGCTGAAAACATCTTTCCTTCAATTCTGTGGTGTTTTCCAAGGATGAAAAATCTCTTTTCTGCAAACAGTCACATACAATTCTGCATAACAGGTGTGTTTCTCCGTTTTGAAATCTAAGCTGAATACAGCTTTCATTCACTTCTATGTTGTTTATCCAGGCTGAGAAATGTCTTTCTTGCAAACACTCACTTGGAATTCTGCCAAAGCAGAATGATGCTCTGTTTTGAATGCTAAACTGAATACAGCTTTCCTTCACATCTATGGTGTTTTCTCAGGGTGAAATATCACTTTTTTGGAAACAGTCACTTGGAACTCTGCGAAAGGAGTATGTTGCTCCGTTTTGAAACCTAAGCTGAATACAGCTTTCATTCACTTCTATGGTGCTTTCCAAGGCTGAGAAAACCCTTTTTTGCAAACAGTCACTTGGAAATCTGCAAAAGTAGTATTTTGCTCCATTTTGAAAACTAAGCTTAATACAGCTCCCATTCACTTCTATGGTGATTTCTCAGGGTGAGAAATCAATTTTACAGTCACTTGGAGCCCTGCAAAAAGAGTATGTTGCTCCCTTTTAAAAACTAAGCTGGATATGTATTTCATTCACTTCTAAGGTGTTTTCCAATGCTGAAAAATCACTTTTGTGCAAATGTTTACTTGGAATTCTGCAAAAGCACTATGTGGCGCCATTTCAAAAACTAAGCTGAATACACCTTTCATTCACTGTATGGTGTTTTCCCATGCTGGGAAATCACTTTTTTGCAAACAGTCACTTGGAACTATGCAAAAGCAGTATGTTTCTCGATTTTGAAAACTAAGTTGGATACAGCTTTCATTCACTTTATGGTGTTTTCCCACGGTGAGAATCCACTGTTTTGCAGAAGTCACTTGGAACTCTGTGAAAAGAGTATGTTGCTCTGTATTGAAATCTAATCTGAATACAGATTTCAGTCACTTTTAGGTGTTTCCCAATGCTGAAAAATCACTTTTTTGCAAACATTTTCTTGGAATTCTGTGAAAGCACTATGTTGTGCCATTTTGAAAACTAGACAGAATACAGCTTTCATTCACTTCTATGGCATTTTAATATGCTGAAAAATCACTTTTTAGCAAAAAGTCTCTTGGAACTCTGCAAAGAAGTATGTTGCTCCGTTTTGAAAACTAAGCTGAATACAGCATTCATTCACTTTTGTGGTGTTTTCCCAGGCTGAAAAATCACTTTTTTGAAAACAGTCGTTTGGAAACCTGCAAAAGAAGTACGTTGCTCTGTTTTGAAAACTAAGCTGAATACATCCTACATTCACATCTATGGTATCTTCCAAGGCTGAGAAAACCCTTTTTCGCAGTCACTTGGAAATCTGTGAAAGCACTATGTTGCTCCATTTTGAAAACTAATCTGATTACAGCCTTATTCAATCTGTGGTGTTTACCCAGGCTGAGAAATCTCTTTGTTTCTAAAAGTCACTTGGAACTCTGCAAAAGCAGTATGTTGCTCCGTTTTGATAACTAAGTTGAATACAGATTTCTTTCACATCTATGGTGTTTTCCCAGGCTAAGAAATCACTGTGATGCAAAAAGTCACTTGGAAACTTTCAAAAGCAGTGTGTTGCTTCATTTTGAACACTAAGCTGAATACATCTTTCCTTCACTTCTATGGTGTTTTCCCAGGCTGAAAAAACACTTTTTTTGCAAAAAGTCTGTTGGAACCTGGTGAATGTTCTATGTTGGTCCATTTTGAAAACTAAGATGTGTACAGCTTTCCTTCCTGTCTGTGCTGTTTTCCAAAGCTGAAAAATCACTTTTCAACAAGCAGTCACATGGAACTCTGCAAAAGCATTATGTTGCTCTGTTTTGAAAACTAAGCTGAATACAGCTTTCATTCACTTCTATGGTGTTTTCCCAGGCTGAAAAATCACTTTTTTGTAAACAGTCACTTGGAACTCTTCAAAAGCAGTATGTTGCTCCATTTTGAAAACCAAGCTGAATTCAGCTTTCAGTCACTTCTATGGTGTCTCCAATGCTGAGAAAACCCTTTTTTGCAAGCAGTCACTTGGAATTATTTGAAAGCAGTATGTTGCTCTGCTTTGAAAACTAAGCTGAATACAGCTTTCATTCACTTCTATGGTGTTTTACCAGGCTGAAAAATCACTGCTTTGCAAAAGTCACCTGGAACCATGTGAAAGCACTATGTTTCTCCATTTTGAAAGCTAAGCTGTATACATCCTTCCTTCACTTCTATACTGTTTTCCCAGGCTGAAAAATCACTCTTTTGCACACAGTGAATTGGAAATTTCCAAAAGCAGTATGTTGCTCTGTTTTCAAAACTAAGCTGAATACAGATATCATTCAATTCTAAGGTGTTTTCCAAGCTGGAAAATTCTCTTTTTTGCAAACAGTCACTTGGAACCCTGCAAAAACATTATGTTGCTCCCTTTGAAAACTAATCTGAATACAGATTTCATTGACTTCTATGATGTTTTCCAATGCTCAGAAATCACTCTTTTGCAAACATTTACTTAGAACTCTGTGAAAACACTATATTTTGCCATTTTGAAAACTAAGCACAATACAGCTTTCATTCACTTCTATGGCATTTTAATATGCTGAAAAATCACTTTTTGCAAAAAGTCTCTTAGGTCTCTGCATAGAAGTATGTTGCTCCATTTTTAAAACTAAGCTGAATACAGCATTCATTCACTTTTATGGTGTTTTCCCAGGCTGAAAAAACACTTTTTTGCAAACAGTCACTTGGAACTCTTCAAAAGCAGTATGTTGCTCCATTTTGAAAACTAAGCTGAATACAACTTTCATTCACTTCTACGGTGTGTTCCCATACTGAAATATCACTTTTTTGGAAACAGTCACTTGGAACTCTCGAAAGCAATATGTTGCTCCATTTTCAAAACTAAGCACAATACAGCTTTCATTCACTTCTATGGCATTTTAATATGCTGAAAAATCACTTTTTGCAAAAAGTCTCTTAGGTCTCTGCATAGAAGTATGTTGCTCCATTTTGAAAACTAAGCTGAATACAGCATTCATTCACTTTTACACTGTTTTCCCAGGCTGAAAAAACACTTTTTTGCAAAAAGTCTCTTGGAACTCTGCAAAGAAGTATGTTGCTCTGTTTTGAAAACTAAGCTGAATACAGCATTCATTCACTTTTATCATGTTTTCCCAGGCTGAGAAATCACTTTTTTACTGTCATTTGGAACTCTGCAAAAGACATACGTTGCTCTGTTTTGAAAACTAAGCTGAATACAGCTTTCTTTCACTTCAATTTTGTATTCTAAGGCTGAGAAAACCTTTTTTTGCAAACAGTCACTTAGAACTGTGCAAAAGCAGTATGTTGCTCCATTTTGAAAACTAAGCTAAAAACAGCTTTCCTTCACTACTATGATGATTTCCCAGGCTGAAACACCACTTTTTTGCACACAGTCACTTGGAAGTCTACAAAAGCAGTATGTTGCTCCGTTTCGAAAACTAAGTTGAATACAGATTCATTCACTTCTATGGTATATCCCCAGAGTGAAAAATCCCTTTTTGGCAAACAGTCATTTGGAAACCTGTGAAACCAGTATGTTGCTCCCTTTTTTAAAACTAATCTGAATACAGATTTCATTCACTTCTAAGGTGATTTCCAATGCTGAGAAATCACTTTTTTCCAACATTTACTTGGAATTCTGTGAAAGCACCATGTTGTGCCATTTTGAAAGCTAAGCAGAATACAGCTTTCATTCACTTCTATGGCATTTTAATATGCTGAAAAATCACTTTTTTGCAAAAAGTCTCTTGGAACTCTACAAAGTATGTTGCTCCATTTTGAAAACTAAGTTGAATACAGCATTCATTCACATGATCATGTTTTCCCAGCCAGAAAAATCACTTTTTTCCAGTCATTTGGAATTTTGTGAAGTACGTTCCTCCATTTTGAAAACTAAGCTGAATACCATATTCTTTCAATTCTATGGTGTATTCCAAGGCTGAGAAAACCCTTTTTTGTAAGCAGTCACTTGGAACTATGCGAAAGCAGTATGTTGCTCCATTTTGAAAACTAAGCTGAATACAGCTTTCATTCAATTCTATGGTGTTTTCCCAGACTGAGAAATCATTTTTTGCAAACAGTCACTTGGAACTCTGTGAAAGAAGTATGTTTCTCCCATTTGAAAACTAAGGTGAATACAGCTTTCATTCACTTCTATGGTGTTTTCCCAGGTTGAATAACCACTTGTTTGCAGTCACTTGGAACCAGGAGAATGCAGTATGTTGGTCCTTTTTGAAAACTAAAATGAATACAGCTTTCATTCCCTTCTATGGTGTTTTCCAAAGCTGGGAAACCATTTTTTGCAATCACTTGGAAATCACTGAAAGCTGTATGTTGCTCCATTTTGAAAACTAAGCTGAATACACCTTTCATTCATTTCTATGATGTTTTCCCAAGATGAAAAATCACTTTTCTGCAAACAGTCACTTGGAACTCTGTCAAAGCAGTATGTAGCTCCGTTTTGAAAAGTAAGCTGAATACAGCTTTCATTCACTCTATGGTGTTTTCCACCATGGGGAAATCACTTTTCTGCAAACAGTCATTTGGACTCTGTCAAAGCAGTATGTACCTCCGTTTTGAAAACTAAGCTGAATACTGCTTGCATTCACTTCCATGGTGTTACCCAGGCTGAGAAATCACTTTACTGCAAACAGTCACTTGGAACACTGTCATAGAAGTATATGGCTCCATTTTGAAAGGTAAGCTAAATACAGCTTTCATTCACTCCTTTGGTATTTTCCAAGGCTGGGAAAACCCTTTTTTGCAAACAGTCAGTTGGAAATCTGT